>NC_092811.1:124802410-125102410 GCF_040954645.1 Diabrotica undecimpunctata
CGTTTATGGCTTTGAACAACGAAACAAAGAAGTCAAAATTTTCATGTATGATTAAAATAATGATCTCTAAGACACTTTTCACTTTTTCTTATATTTGAAATATTTTTGTGAAGTATTTGTAGGTTATTTCGCTCAAATTCTGACAATTATTTATATAAAACATTTTATTTTGGTGCTTGTATTTGAAATAGTAATAGCAGGATGATTTTTTGATTTCATATAGATGAATTTTTTTTTTAAATATAAGCTTATAAAATAAATGCTTGCAAAGTATCGCCCCATGTATCAGTTAATACCATTCACATACCAGATTACAAAAATAAAAACACTGTCTGTATAAACTAATTCTGGCGTGTAATCCAATAATTTTTACATTTCCGGATACTCAATTCCCTCTCAGCTGAACAACAAATAAAATCCGAATGCACTTCATAAAAAATTTACAGCACATTTTGTCCATTTCGATTTTTTAAATTTCCCATTGCCGAAATGTTGTGTGGTAGTTACTGTTTTTGCTGTTTATGGCTTATGTGGACAAATAGTAAAATTGACTAGCTATTTCCTCCGCTTACTATAGGTCGTTGAAAATGTTTGTGCTCTAAATCATGTACGTGTGTAATTGTATTTCATGTATAAAAATGTAATCTAAAACACTTGATATTTAAGCGTTTTGCATGTATTTTCTTGATGCATGTATTGAAATAGAGCACACAACATCCGAAGACATACAAATCCGACGAGGAGTGAGAAAGGGTTGCGTCTTATCACCACTACTCTTTAATTTGTATTCGGAGTCTATATTCAGAGAAGCATTAGACGAGGTCCAAGGCGGAATTAAGATTAACGGAATCAGCATAGACAACATCAGATATGCTGATGATACCGTCTTAATAGCAAGCAACGCACAAGAACTACAAAATATAATAAATGCGGTAGTTCACCACAGCGAAATGTTCGGTTTACATCTAAACGTTTCCAAAACTAAAACTTTAGTATTTTCAAAGACACCAATAAACGTACAGGTGTATGCCAAGGGTCAAATAATAGAACAGGTAAATTATATAAAATATTTGGGAACAAATATCAATAGTCAGTGTAATCCAAAAAAAGAAATCCTATCAAGAATCGAACAAGCAAGGAAACATTCATGAGCATTAAAACATTTTTTACAAGATCAGACCTTAGTCTACAGCTTAGAATTCGAATGATCAGATGTTACGTTTTTTCTGTCTTACTGTATGGCTGTGAAAGTTGGACAATGGATTCTGGAATAGAAAAAAGAATAGATGCCTTTGAGATGTATATATACAGACGAATGTTGAGGATTCCATGGGTACAAAGAGTTACTAATGTTGAGGTACTTCGTCGCATGTGTAAACAAAAAGAATTACTAAGAATAATCAAAGAGAGGAAAATGCAATACTTGGGTCATGTGCTGAGAGGCGAAAGATATGAATTACTTCAAGTTAAATGAAATCGTAGGCTTCCACGGCCAGAGTCAGAATTATAGTTTATTCGTCTTCCGGGTTTGGACCGTGTCATTTGTGAGTGACCCAAAAGTGGGTTCATCTCAAGAGATGAACCCACTTTTGGGTCACTCACAAATGACACGGTCCAAACCCGGAAGACGAATAAACTATACTTCAAGTTATACTGGAAGGAAAAGTACAGGGCAAAAGATCAGTAGGAAGACGCCAGAACTCGTGGCTGAAAGACCTAAGGAGATGGTTTGACCGCTCATCCGCAGAGATATTTCGCGCAGCAGTTTCCAAAACTATAATTGCCATTTGGATCGTCAACCTTCGAAAGGAGACGGCGCAATGAGAAGAAGAATGTATTTTCTTACACAACTAACAAAATTCAAAAAAAGTCAGATAAGAAACGATAGAGGCAAACAACTATTTAACTTTTTTTTTGAAACTAAAAAAGTACAGATGAAAGAACAAAAAACCAAATCGCTTTTTTCATCGCCAAAAAAAGATAGATAAAGTAAGGTCTCTTTTTATGCGGATTATTTTTAAGCGATTTTGAAGTTGTGAATCCAAAAATTTCTATTGCCTTTGCAATTCGGGGATTCCCTTGTTACATGATGTCCCTATTACATCATTGCGAGTTTCGCATTACAAGGTATAACCTGTTAATGTTTTAAAATATTTTTTCTATTAGCGGTGCTTCGTTTTATAATAAGTTGTTTAAAATTTTACTGATTCCAAGTTGCAGTATAACAAGCAGCACGTTTTTCGGATTGAAAGATTTCAAGTGAGGAAACTGGATTTATCTTTTCAACAACTAAAACTAAATATATAGTATTTTCTAAAAAGAAAGTCAGTACACCAATCTCATTATATCTATACAACCAATCACTACAACAAAAAGATTCGCTAAAATTGCTAGGAGTTACTTTTGACAGAAAGTTGAATTGGAAAGAACATATCAATAATCTAGCATGTAAATGTTACAGAAGATTAAATTTACTAAAAATTCTAGCACATAAGAATTGGGGTTCAGACAGGAGTACATTGCTAATTATATACAGAACTATTATACGATCACAGCTAGACTACGCGGCTATAGCTTACGACTCAGCATCGAAATCAGTACTTAAAAAGCTCGATACTATTCATAACACAGCACTCAGAATATGCCTGGGAGCCTTTTGTACAACACCGATTGAAAGTTTACTTTGCGAAGCAAATGAATTGTCGTTAAATGATAGAAGAACTTACCTTAGTCTAACATATGCAACAAAAATTAAAGATAATGCAAAAAATCCTGTCTATAGAAATACTTTTACTGATAATTACCCAAACCTTAATGCAAATCACCGTTCTAATAAACCTTTCTATAAAAGAATAAAAGACCATTTGCATCTGTTTGATATTGTCATACCTGAATGTCTTCCATACATGATCATAATCCACCTTGGATTCAAAACATACCATCATATAACTTTGAACTTACGTCATTTGATAAAAACTCCACTAATCCTAATCTAATTATTTCCCACTTTAGAAAAATCATTAGTCGTTATAAAAATCATACCCAGATATACACTGATGGTTCAAAATCATCCGAAGGTGTGGGAGCGTCTGTAGTAACTCCAGAGAAGGTCCTTAAATTCAAACTATCTAATGTTAGTACTATCTATATAGCTGAACTGTATGCTCTCTATCGCGCCTTAGAACTAATCAATCTGACAACAAACTCCAAATATATTATCTTAACAGACTCACTTAGTGCCATACAAAGCATCCGACAACTGTATCCAAAAAACCCGCTTTTAAAAAAAATTAAAACAGTCCTTCTTCAGGCTTATATCAATCATAATGAGATAAATTTCATCTGGATCCCATCCTATATAGAAATAAAAGGCAACGAAACTGCTGACCATAGTGCGAAAGACGCGATAGTGAGTGACGTTTCCGAGATCGTAAACACATCAGTATCAACGGATATAAAAGCTTATATAAAAAAATCAATCTTAAGTGCCTGGAAAAATAAATGGAATGTGTCGAATTCTAAATTAAAACAAGTGAAACCCAGCATAGAGGCATGGAATGTGTTACCTAAGTCAAGTAGCCAAGAAATAATAGTAACGCGCCTCAGACTCGGACATACTAGGTTAACGCATGATTACTTAATTAAAAAGTGCGAACCGCCGCGATGTGAAACGTGTAATATGACACTAACAATAATGCACCTACTATGTGAATGTCCCATCTACAATCAACAACGAAGCAATACCAAGATACCAGGAACACTTATAGAAGCTCTAGGTGCAGACTGTAACTTTAACAATACTCTGAATTTCTTGAAAGACATTAATAAGTACCACAATATTTAATAAACCAAATTGTATTGAAGTAATTGTACCTAATGTAATCCACTAATTTTTCGCTAATGGCCATTTGGTCGATGCGATTTTCTAAATAAAAAAAAAAAAAAGATTTCAAGTGAGTGTCGTAAAGTTTTATTTTTCATTAGAAAAGGTTTTTGCCATTTTAATATCGTAAGTCTAATTTTTTTAATTTTTTTAATTTTTTTTAAGATTTTATTTAGCCCAATGGAGAAAAAAAACATCAAAGACAATCAATTTCGTTTGAAACGAAAATTTCAATTTTAGATCGCTTAGGCAAAGAAGAAGGATCTACGGTAATTAAGGAGAATGAAGTTGCTATAAGAAAATCTATAATTACTGGTAAAACATTAAGCGCCAAATTTTCATCTTAATCAAGGGATCTAATATTAGAAAGAACAAAAAGACCCATCGCAATTTGGATTGAGAAACTAATTCAAAGAAGAATTTTGTGTAAGTGGTCATCTAATACAGGAAAAAGCTCTTCAGTTTTATGAGTTAATGAAACAGTCAGAGCCACCAACTTCCACTTCCCAAGATGGTAAAAAATTTTCATCTAGCAAAGGATGACTAATTGGGTTTATAAAAAGAAATGCATTTCATAATATCAAGATCCCAGAAGAGAGTGCTACAGCAGATAAAGCAACAGCAAAAGTATTTCCACAGGAGCTAGCGAAAATTATTAAAGATGGGGACTATTATGCCGATCAAGTATTTAACGCTGATGAGACCCGACTGTATTGGAAAAAAAATGCCTAACCGTACTTACATCGCAAAGGATGAAAACACTGCAAGTGGATATAAAGTAACTAAAGATCGAGTAACACTATTACATACTTTGTAGCAATACATCAGGAGATAGGATATTGAAACCTCTCTTAATAAATAAATCTCTTAGATCACGTGCTTTAAAAGGCAAATATTTAAAAACAAGATATACAGTAATGTTTTTTACAATTAGAGCACTTCCGTGAACTTTGTGGGGTTTTTCTTGAGGCTTCATTGGAACCCGATTGTTTAGAGATTTTTGCATAACAAATAACGCAACGTCTTCTATTAGTTCGGCCACATCTCCCAGTATATATGAGGCTTCCTCGGACTCTTCATTATTTGGCGTAAAATCTTCACCTTCTCGCAATAGTCCCTTTACAATTTCCTCTCTAAATTTAGTAATTGACATACTGACATTGGCTATTTCTTGATGAGCAATATAAGCATTTACAAGACACATTCCCGTTAGTAGTTCCAACGCCAGCTTTCTGTACCATTTTAAGCTTCGCCTTAAGGAAGTATTATAGGCTTTCACTTGATTGGATAGATCAATAAATGCCTTACATTTTTTATAATCTATAACTATTTTTGACTTCAAAATGTCTTTTCTTCACTGGATCCATCTCAGCCGTGTGCTTAGTACTTAGATACAGAATATCGCGTTTAACGTCCTTTCTCTACGCAAAGCGTGCAAAAGATGGTATTTTGCAATGGTAAAAGTCCTGGACAATCTCTAAAATAATTTTTATTTTCAGCACGTCAAATTACATAAGGATTAGCGGAAATTATTCCGCTTAAACCTGTTGAACTACTTTTTGGTTGAAGACCTGTGTAATTAATTCACAGCCAATAACATAAGTTGTGCTGTTAATTTTAGCATCTATTTGGCTACCAATATCAAAAATCAATAAGACATTCATGTAAAATTAAACAGCTCTTGTTAAAAAAAGCAAAAAAAATTTTAAGTCCGATCAGAATTTCATGTCTTTGTTTAATATTAGAATCTTGGGAACTAACTGAAGCTTTATTTATACTGTAGGCTTTGGAGATATGGTGCTACTAAAGAATCCCCTGGATGGATCGTGCATTAATGCAGTCATAAGAACACTTGGTAAGGGATGTGATATTGTTTAAACTGTGAAGAAACGCAGATTGGAAAATCTGGATTACATAATTAAATGTCAACAGCACTATGGTTTACTGCAGCTCACATTGCAATGAAAAATACAAGGCGAAAGAGGTCCGAAAAGTAGCGGATAGACATCTTACAAAGTAAATTTTCAAGCATACATAAAAATACTCTTGTTGTAAATAATTTGTTTAAAAATAAAACTCAACGTAGAAAGGGGAGGCAGACAGAGATGTGCATATACACATATAGCTAGAGGAATGAAATAGAGAAATAAAACAATATAATTATCTTTATCATCAATTTTTTGTCACTACTGTATAAAACTGAAAGAAGAGAGGAGAGGCAGTGGCGCACCCAGAATTTGTCTTAGGGGGGGGGGTTTTGAAATTTTTTTATGCTACCTTTATTTTGAGTCCCTAAAATTTAGGTTTTAGTTTAATTTAAAGTACTAAAGATAGTGGTGCCAAACCGCTGCGCATTCAGATATCTATGATCCTCCCGGCAAACTAAAACCACCCTCTCTTACTTGTGCGCAGTTGACTGTCGCACGTACCGTACTCCGAAAATGGGGTGGCCACTGTAAGGCTGACGACATTTTTGGAACACTGTCTTCTCTTATCTAGATCTTATCTATTGTTCTGAAGCTATTTTCTTGTGACATTTTAAAGTAATTACTATTTTAATGGGAATAAGCCACAATTGAAGGTTAAAATAAGATAATTGATGTTTGACATTAATCCAACTTGTAAATACAATACAAGTTGGAATCTCCAAAATTTGGAGACGGATATCACCGTATTCCCGTTCTCCTCAGCCAATCCTCCCAGTCCAAGGCATGTTCCTCCTCCAAACCTCTCGATTCCATCGCTCTTCTAATTCCTTCATTCCATGAGCGTCAAGGTCTACCTCTCTTTCTTCTTCCAGGGGGCTTTCATTTGTGAAGTTTTTGGGGCCAACGTTCGTCAGGCATTCTCAGTAGATATCCAAACCATTTTGAACCTCTTCTTTCTATTCTGTCAATGACCGTTTCTGTAGCATTCATGTCATTTCTTATAGATTCGTTGGTCTTCCTTTTCTGCCTTGATATTCTAGCACTTCTTCTCAAATAATCCATTTCAACTGCCAACAATCTTCTCTTCAGGTCTGCATTAATTGTCCATACTTCAGAGCCATAACAAAGAACTGATTCAACCATGGTTTGCCCTATTCTTTTTTTGTTCCTTTTGGAAATGTTGTGATCCCACCATAAGGAGTTCAGACATCCTACAATTTTACGTCCCTGATTAATTCGTGTTTAATTTCGGTTTCTCCCAAGCCGTTCTTAGCAATGAGTGGACCTAAATATTTAAATTTTTCCACTTGTTTGATCTCTACATTCTCGTCTATCAACACTTCAAACCTTGCATCTGAATTGATAACTAAGTAAATATTTTGTTTTCTTCATGCTGACTTGTAACCCCCATTTTAAATTTTCTTTCTATAGACGCTTTATCATACATTCTAGATCATAAGAATCTTGAGCTAGGATGACTTGGTCAGCCGCAAAGTTCAGGGAGAACAGTACGACATGTCCTATGGGGATTCCAATTCCCTGGCAGGGGTTTTTCCAATTTTGGAGAGCTGCCTCAATATATAAATTAAACATTAAGGGTGACATACTGCATCCTTGTTTTAGTCCTTTAGTTACTTTTATTGGCCCTGATGTATCCGATTTTTAGGTAAGTAGTGTTATCCCTCTATACTTCTGTGATTATTTTTAAAAGGTATGGACTAATGTCGAGTTGTTGTTAAGCTTGCCACAATTTAAGTCTTGGAACTGTATCATACGCCTTTTCTAGGTCGATGAAGGCTAGATGTACTTCGGTACCAACCGCTATTCTTTTTTCTATTAATTGTTGGAGTATAAACAAGTTATCAGTGCAGGATCAAAGATCAAAAATTCAAACGTCAATAAACTTATTTTAACCTTCAATTGCGACTTATTCCCATTAAAATAGTAATTAGATCTTATCTCTGTCGTTAGCTCGGTTGGTGTTTTTCTTCTTCTTCTTTTTAATGAATGCTTGGATGTAATTGTGAACACTATTCCATCCCTCCGTATTTCCCGTCATCTTCACGATCATCTCTCTTACAGTCACAGGGTTCATACCTATTTCTTTATACATTCTGTTTCTCTCCACTGTCCATCTATTACACTCCAGCATTGTGTGAGTAACAATGTCGGAATATTCGCAGTACAGGCATTTATCTGTATCTGTCTTTCTGAACCTATGAAAATACGCCCTAAAACAGACAATCTACCCAGTCCCTTAGGCTCGGGATCAGCATCTTTGTTCACTGAGCAACATCTTCCTTGTTGTTTCACTCTTCTTGCCATCTTTCCATTGATCTTTCCCTTTCTTCTTTTTTTATAGATGTTGTCAAATGCTTTCTTCTCCCATAGAGATGTTTTTTTTTCTACTGCTAACACATGCAGAGGAACACAACCCGTGATAGTCCACAAGGCCGCCGCAGATACAGTCCTGTAGGCGCATGCTACGCGCAACAGACTCGTTCTGTCTACTTTTTCATAAGCCTTATATAAGGTATCGATATCTAAATATAATGAAAAATATTATTAATTATTGTGTATTTATACAAATGTACAATAATTATTATGTTCTACATATTTAAAGTGGTAATTTAATTATTCAATCAGCGTTTTGGATTTTTTGTATTATGTGTGAAAGACAAGTTACATTTTCGTACTATTCTTTATATATTGTTTACTTTATATGCCCTGGGGGGGGTTTTAACCCCCAAAACCCCCCCTGGGTGCGCCACAGAGGAGAGGCAGACAGATACGTGCATATACGTATAGCTAGAGGAGTGAAACAAAGAAAAAAGACAATATAATTATCTTTATCATCAATTTTTTTGTTACTACTCACTAAATTCATATCTAGTAGATAATTTTAGTACACATTTTTATAATCTTTTGTATATAATGTACTATCTGCAAAGTTTTAATGAAGTGACTTTATCAAGCCAGTAATTACGACCGTTTAGATACCGCATTTATGTTTTGTTAATTAAAGACTACTTTTAAGGTTTATTCCCATTACATTTAATTAACAAGAAATGAATAAACTCCTACGACTCGAAATATTTGACGAACATTAAAATTATTCTAAAGCAGCAGAAAACTCGCCAGAATACGACCTTTAATTAATTTGTAGCATCAATTAAAGAATTGGCCATTCAAATAAACTTGAATTAGTAATTAACATAAGTAATAAGAATTAACAATAATAAGAAATTTACAGGGTGTACTCAAAGCTTTATAGTAAATAAAACCTCAATTTTTTGTCAAAACAGAGTTTTTATTTGCAGCAATTTCTTCTGTCACCATTTTTCTGAATGTTTGATATGAATATTTGGTACAAAAAGCAATTCAACATAAAAACGAGTCGTTGCAGTAGGAAGTGCGGTCCATATTTTAAAAGTTCAATTAGGAGATCTGTTGTTCCAGAAGCTTATCTATTTTTCATTGCCATTAGAATTTCTATATGGGTAGACTCCTTGCTTCCTTAGAAACAAAAAACACTAAGTAGTCCCGACAACACTAAACAAGAGGATAAACTGGACCAACTATTGAATATGGTCCAGATGCTTACAAATTAAGAACGGAATTAAAAAAGATCAAAGAGAAATAAAGAGAATATAAAGAAGAGATAAGAGCATTTCTCAAGGAAAGTGCTGAAATTGAAAAAAAAACATCTACCAATTCAAAAAGGAAAACATTAACTTTAGAAAGATTGAAAGCCAACAACGTAATTGTACAAGGTATACCGTTAGATACATTAGACCAAAAACTCAAGGAAGTTATTGAATATTTTATGGTCATTGAATTAAATGACTGCTATGACCATAAATCTAACTATAAATAAATGACAATTATGCGACTAGGTCATATAAAACAAAACCAAATCAGAAGACTTATAGAATATTAAATATTTATAAATGATGATTTAAGCATAGAAGAACTAAAAAAATACATGAAAAAATAAGACAAATTGCGAAAGAAGAAACAAAAGGCAGGAAAAGCTTTAGCGGAATAATTTCCGCCAATCCTTATGTAATTTGACGTGCTGAAAATAAAAATTATTTTAGAGATTGTCCAGGACTTTTACCATTGCAAAATACTATCTTTTGCACGCTTTACGTATAGAAAGGACGTCAAAATAAAAGTAGACGATCGCATTTTTTTTTCAATTTGAGCTCTATCCTGTTGCTCCACATAGAAGTCGCTACTAGAGAATATAACGTTTTTTTATAAAAATATTGCTTTTAGTTATGTGTTCTTAATATGCCGTACGCTAAATAAAGAAATAAATAATAAATTCGAACAAAACGATAACGGAGAACGTCTGATTGAATTATACGAACTAAACAACCTAAAAATCACCACCGGATTCTTCAGACATAAAAATATTTATAAATATACATGGACGCAAAAAACACTAAAGCTGAAATCGATAATAGACTACTTAATAATCAAACAAGATACCACAATAAAGATCAAATATGTGCGAGTCAGAAGAGAAGCAGAATGTGGAACGGACCATAAACTACTGACAGAAAAAATGGGTAATAATTGGAAACATAACAAGACCCTCTCTACAGAAGAACCGTTGAACACTATAAGAGAAAAACAATACAATATATAACTACTCCAAGAACAATCAATCAGAGAACCAATACCAACAACGTCTAGACCAAAAATTAATAGAATTTAGATACGGCAACATCGAAGAAATATACGAGCATATAAAGGCGAGTATAAAACAAGCAGCATTCGAAGCCCTTGGAGAAAAAGAACATATAACAAATAAACAGCACTATTATGAAATAAATGAACCAATAAAAAGAATAATTGAAGAAAAAAAGCAACTATACAGAAAATGACTAACTACAAACAACGATGAAGTTTATAAAGAATATAGAGAAAAAGATAGAGAAGTGAAAAAACAAATAACACAACAAAAGAATGAAGAATGGGAAAGAACTTGCTTAAATATTGAAACATACATAGGAGGTACAAGAACCTCGGAGTCATGGAAAGTACTCAGAGGATTGAAACAAAATTCAAAAGAAAAAATTAAATTAGGAAATATACAGGACAAAGAATGGAAGGACTATTACAAGAAACTATTAACAGAACAAAGACCACAATTCATTAGAAAATAAAACAGGCGAAGACAAAGCAGATCCTCACAACAAGAAATAGAAATAACAGATAGGGAAATGAGAACGGCCATAAAAGCAATCAAAAATAAGAAAGCACCGGGACCTGGAGGCATCTCACCTGAGCTTATAAAATACGGATCAAAAAATTTACACCGGATGATACAATGGATATTTCAGAAAGCCATAAATGGAGAACAGCTCGCAAAGAAATGGACGGAGGCATATATGACATCTATATTTAAGAAAGGAGATAGAAAACGATGCGAAAACTACAAAGGAATAAGCTTCATATCATCAATAGGAAGATTATATGGGAAGATACTGCGAGAAAAGATAGAGCAAGCGATAAAAGGCAAAATCAGGGAGGACCAGGCAGGCTTCACAGCAGGAAGACCATGCATAGGCCACATATACACACTGGAACAAATGCTGGAAAAGAAAAAAGCAAAAAATAGAATATACATTTGGCATTTGTGGACCTGAGAGCCTGAAGGTCAGAACTATGGGAGGCAATGTACAAATTAGAAATACAGACGGAACTCATAGAAGTTACAAAAGCTCTGTATAAAGAAAATAAAGTGTTCATTAAAATGGGAACACGGATCATAGGAGACTTCACCACAACAAAAGGGCTCCTGCAGGGTTGTTCCACATCTCCAACCCTATTCAAAATATACTTACAAAAAGGCTGGCCTAGATTAACCTCGTGAAGACAGAGTACCTATCCACAAGTGAAAAAGACATAGCAGATCTACAAATTGATGAAAACGTAACAATCAAAGGAAAGGATAAATTCAAATACTTGGGGTTTATAATCACGAAAAAGGCAACAACAGAGGAAGAAATTACACAAAGATTAGGACAAACAAGAACAGCAATCCGACAACTTAACTCAGTATGGTGAGATAGACACCTAAATATGAAGACAAAAACACAAATTTATAAAACATTAGTGCGAAGTATTATGATATGTGGGGCTGAAATTGGATCATAAACAAGAAAAACAGCAGTAAGATAGTAGCAACAGAGATGGAATGCCTGCGAAGATGCTGGAGAGTAACAAGAATGGATAGGAGAAGTAATGACGAAATAAAGCAAAGAACATCAATAGAAACAGACATACTAACATATATAGAACAAAAAAGACTAAAGTGGTATGGACATGTCAGAAGAACTAGCGACAGCAGATGGATAAAGAGAATAACCGAATGGAGCCCCATAGGAAGGACGAAATGAGGACGGCCTAGAAAATTATGGAGGAACGAAGTTGACAACGCCATGAGTGAGAGAGGCCTAAACGATGAAGAATGGGACAACAGAGAGAGATGGAAATGGTTGAGCGAGGAAAGGCAGTGAATACTATAGAATCCCTGAATATATATATATATATATATATATATATATATATATATATTGTTATGATGTATTGTTTGTTAATGATGAGCAATGAGTAGTTTTTTTTAATATAATATATAGGGTTTTTATCGCGGTTCTCAAAGAATTAGTTTGTAAGTACTTTTTTAAATTATCTTTATTATATCTATTATGAAACACACATATATATATATCTAACCTAGCCAATGTAAATTTAAAATAAACTATCTTTAAATTGAAATTCTTATGAAACTAATTAAATTCTATAGACAATGTAAAATTTAAACAAACTATCTTCAAAATTGAAATTGTTATGACACTAACTAAATTATATTAACAAATTTTTGTACCTTTCTGTCACTGAATGCCTAAATGAACTGTTTTCCACTGTATAGATTATAATCACCACTCAATGTCTTCTTCGCAGCTTCGGTTATCCTTGTTTTTGTGAAATTAGTTTTTCCAATTATCAGCTTCCACCAATTTAAGATATTTTTCTTCACCAGCATTTATAAACCACCAAGCAAACCAGCAAACAGCATTTATATTTATTCTTCTTTTCTATATACCAATATCCAATCACCAAAAATATTATTTAATTTTAATATTCAATTAATACTTCTTCCATCATAATTTTTAATCTTCAATAATATTTTCTTTATACTGTTTCTTAATCTTGATTTAACTCACTATATTGAACAATTATAACTGATTGACTGACTCTAACTAACTTTCATACTAAAAAAACTGGCCATCATAGTAACTGTAACTCATAACTGATTGACTAACTGAATAGACTCTAACTGAATGGACTTTCTTACTAAACTGCCATCTTGAATCCAAATCACGGGTATTTATATCTTTTCAATCTTCCAGAACCATCTGGTAAGAAATCATGTTCGATTTATTCCATTAAACACATGTCTGAATTTTCTGGAAACAGTATATGTTCGATCCACAGACATAACCATTATTCCCGAATGTTCGACCGTAAACAAAGGTCAAATTCTGCATTCTGGAGAATTCGTTAATTTTCTATTGATAATTTTGTTGACATTTAGGCTTTTCAGATCAGAATATACAATTAAATCAGCAACAATATATAAATTAAACATTTTAAACTAACATTTTATTATAACCCCACTTATATTCCTAATTATGAATTTCTATCTGTCACTTTAAAGAGTATTTTTGGTTGCCTAGTCACATGGCTCACTTAAATATATCTACAATATTATAATTATTAAAATACAACTTTTTACAATTATTATATGCTAATTTCTTAAAAATGCCCTCACATAAATAATTTTTATAAAATTTTCTAGTATATAACTTATTAAAATAACCAAATACTTTTAATATCTAATATTATCTAGTAATGTAACTTATAAATTATTTTCTATAAACACCAATCATATCAATATATATATATATATATATATATATATATATATATATATATATATATATATAGTGATATATATATATATATATATATATATATATATATATATATATATATATATATATATATATATATATATATATATATATATATATATCACTTCCCACAAGAGTGACAGCAGATTATATCCTGATAGATGTTCCCTTGCAAAACACGTACATGATGAACACCACATAATGAACTACAGTGAAACAAAGATTCTTGCAATGGAAAATAATCTCAATAAAAGACTCTTCCTCGAGATGGCATTTATCACTCAAATGGATAATTTAATAAATAAGAAATCAGATGTTGAACATCTGAGTGAGATTTATACTTATTTATTACACATCGAAAAACAAACATTATAAATAGACACATATTATTAAACAAATATAACTATTAAATAATTAATACAACACATAATGTAATTTCAAAAATTTTTCAACTATAACACACCTTACAGTAAATATTAATCAAATAAACAACTACTACGTCAACACCATGGAACTAATCATCTTCACAAAAGTCAATTAATAACATTAGATATTTGATAGTTCTAGTACTTAACCTTAATGACATTTACCGAACTAAACGTTGTGTCTGTTTTATTTTTAATTTAAATTGTATTTGTTTCCTATATTTTAATTTGTTATCAACATCAACTACAATCAACATTATTCCAACAAAAAAATTTTTACTTGATGGTATTAAAATAAATCGCACTGCCATTAACCTCAATTAAGTAAGTATATAAACAACAAACTATTATTAAATTGTATTTTACCATGTTTTAAATAATTGTAGCTCTCATCTGATGATGCCAATGAAAATTGGCGAAATATAATAAATTGTTAAACAGAGTACACTTGGCTTTTAATCAGCTGTATACCCAATTAACCTCAAACCCCCCTTTTTCATCTACCAGTTCAGCTGTTATTTTAGAGGATATATATATATATATATATATATATATATATATATATATATATATATATATATATATATATATATATATATATAATAAATCCTCCGCAACTGACACGCTTTTCGGTAAAACTCATAAGGACAGCTAAAATTTTCGATAACTTACGATATTACGCGTATGACACATTTCATTATTTTTTTGCTGGAGTATATAACGGATTTATAGATAAACAGCACTTTATTTCAATTAAAGCTAAAAGTGTTCCTGATGAGATGTGAAACCCCGAAACACGTGAAAGGGAATGGTGGAGCTCGGATTAAAAGATTAAAATTATGTAAACATTTTAACACTAAGTATTTTACAACATACTTGCACGATCTATAATTATGAATGGATTAAAATAATATTTAAAGTTTCAAAGTAAAAATGTTCTGAACTGTCTTTGTCAATAGAAGTTCAATCCCTGGAAGTGGTTAAAGTGGAAATTTAGAGATTCAATTTCCATAGATTTTTTAAATTACATACCTATAATTTTTCCCTGCCGCACTCTCTACATTATTACCCAATCAGTAACAAAAATTCAGACAGTTTGCGCCCTAAAACTATTACCATTTTTCACTATTAAATGAGTCGATTGTGTTTTCTCCATAAACCAAATTTATGGCAAGCCGAAATTTTTTGATAGCGTCGTTTTGGTAAACAAATTCGGCAATCAACCGATTGAGTTTTAAAAACACATAAATAACAAAGAACGAAGTTTTCATTTATGACAGATTTATTTTCCTTTTGATGACGCTCGGTGGGCACGTCAATAACTCTCGTCGTGTTGTAATCGAAGAAATTGGATTAAAATGAACGAAAACGGGTTTAGTTGCTCTGAGAAATTAATTTTTTTCAGATTCGCGTTGTGGATGTTTGTTATTTTTTGTTGCTTTTTGCTTTGTCAAGATATAGTCAATATTAAAATGTTTCGTAAAGTGCATCGCTACAACTGTCAAAAGCGAAATTGTTAAACGTGCGAAATTTAAATAATTTTTTCAGATTTTTCACTTTTTTGTGCAATTTTCTTAAATTTTCTTTCGATAAGAACTTTCTAAGAAGTGCTAAGAAGAACTTATAAATAAAGCTCGGACTATAGGCAAAATGCCTTTTTTGCCTATTTTGCCTATTATAATTGTTTTTTGCACTTTTTGCCTTTTTTCGTAAATTCCGCCTATTTGTGCCTTTTTTAAAATTTCATGGTACTACCCATGATATTATTCTATTACTAATCCATTCTATAATAAAATTTTGGGTCAATAATAAAATATCAATGGTTTGTTTATATAACAGATTTCTAGGAAAATGTACCTGATCGAGACTTGAGGGTTAACTATTTGGAAATCCCTAAGCTTTATTAGTTTATTATCAGTTGTACAGTCGGTTACTGTATCAGAGTTTAGTCACAAATTGCTATCCTAGTTTAGTTTTGTTGCGTATACCGAAAAGCAAAGAACACGTTTTAAAACGTTTTAGACATTTGTGTGAAAAGATGACATCTAAATTAAGGCTATGGATCGCACCTTATTCGGAACTTTCTCTAGAAGGAGATGGAGCATTTTGTAAACCATGCGGCAAACCGGTAAGTTTTATTTTTTCTCTTTTTTTCTCGTCCCACAACATAACTAATTCTAAAGCGGTTTTAGAATTCTAATTATTTTTTTTTTAAATTCTCAGATTTCAAGTAGAAAAAAGTACTTTATTGACCAGCATTGTGGAACCCCACTTCATAAACGTAATTTGGAAAAATTAAATTCCTCTATGTTAGCCCAAATATCTCTGCGGGATAGTTGAGCAGTTCAAAAAAAAAGGAGGAAGACGCATTTAAATTTGATTTATGCCAGATGATGATTGCATCCAACATTCCTCTATATAAAGTTAATAACCCTAGTTTTAAATGCTTTTTTGAAAAATATCTTAATAAATCCTTACCGGACGAAAGTACATTGAGAAAACATACTGTGGAAAAATGTTATATGGAATGTATTTCAAAAATTAAGCGGGAGTTAGAGGGCAATTTTTTGTGTATTATCGTGGATAAAACGACAGATGTATGCGGCAGGTATATAGCTAATTTAATGATTTAAATTTTGAACGAAAACTTTGCGAGAAAACCTTATTTAGTTGCCGTTAAAGAATTGGAAAAAACAAACAATTTAACAATAAGTCGATTTATACAAGATAGTTTAACAAATCTCTTTTTACCCAACGCTATACCAGTGAATAAAATAGTTTTAATGCTTTCAGATGCTGCGGCATATATGTTAAAAGCTGCTGTTAATTTAAAGATTTTTTAGCCTAAGTAAAAAAAAACTAGTTTGTTTATACTAATGTTATGATTATGATGTGTAAATATACCTGCCTTAAGTTAATATTACGTTAATTCACTTTGTACAATAAATAATAAGTTATATTCCTTTATTGCCTATATTTTGCATAAATGGTAATATTCCTGCCTTTTTTAATAAAAATATTTGCCTATATAGGCGCCTTTTTCGTCAATTTTTGTTGCCTATAAATCCGAGCTTTACTTATAAAAGAAAGACGAATGAAATCGCTTAAGTGATGACGGGACCAAAGAAAATTAGGATTCATTTATATCTATACAGGGTTGTCCTTAAGTAAATTGTCCAAAAAGAAATAGTAACAGTAATTTAATATATTTCTACACTCCTGAATGTAGGTCTCTCCCAATTGCTTCCATCTTTCTCTATCTTGTGCCAATCTAATCCACTGTTTGCCTGCCACTGCTCTTATGTCATCTACCCATCTTTTTAAGGTCTTCCCATTGTTCTTGTTGTCGTCCTTGATCTCCATTCCAGAATTCTCCGTGTCCACCTGTTGTCATTATATCGGGCTACGTAACCTGACCAGCGCGATTTCATTTTTTTAATTTCTTCCACAATATCCCTAATCTTCGTTCTACGTCTTATCTCAGTGTTTCTAATCTTGTCTCTCAGTGATATTCCAAGCATGATTCGTTCCATTTCTCTTTGCTTTGTTTCTAATTTTTTAGCAGATTTTTGGTAAGGGCTAGTGTCTCCAAGCCGTAGGTACAAACTGGTAGTATGCATGTGTTATACACCTTTTTCTTTAAGCTTGCAGGAATGGAGGTGTTTTTTAAGATATATGCTAGTTTGCCGAAAACGCCCCATGCCAGTTGTGTTCTTCTTTTAATTTCAGCATCTTGATTTGGTTTTCCTAATTTGATGACATGACCTATGTAGATATATATATGTATATATATATATATATATATATATATATATATATATATATATATATATATATATATATATATATATATATAATGTTTGACATTTTCTATGGTATGATTTTGTATTGTTATATTTGTCTGGACTCGGCTCAGTATTTTTGTTTTACTGTAGTTTATTTTAGGCCTACCGCTCCTGAAACTGCATTTAATTGTTTTAAAATTTCATTTCGTTCTTGGATATTATCGGCTATTAAAACTATGTCATCTGCGAATCTAAGGTGATTTAAGTTGATCCGTCGACGTTGATACCCTTGTTGTTCCATTCTAGTTTCTTAAAAATGTCTTCTAGAGCAAGGATAAATAGTTTGTGAGAGATGGTATCTCCTTGTCTTTTTCCTCGTTGTAGTCTTATGGGATTAGTTTTTGTGCTTTCGTCCAGCTTTATCTGCATGGTGGCATTTTCATATATGTTTTTAATTATGTTAGTGTATCTTGAATCTATTCATGCATTTTCTAGAGAATCAAGCATTGCCCATAATTCGATGGAATGGAATGCTGTATGCAAATCGACGAACGCCATATGAATTGGAACATTATACTCGGTGTATTTTTTTATCAGTATTCTTACGGTATGCAAGTGGTCTATGGTACTAAAATTTTTTCTGAATCCAGCCTGCTCGATAGGTTGATAGAAATCGAGCTTATGTGTTAGGCGGTTGGTTATGATTTTAATTAGTAATTTATACAGATGTGATAGCAAGGATATTGATCGGTAATTCTTGATGTTTGCTTTGTCTCCTTTCTTAAATAGTAGAATGACTTTGGAATTGTACCATTCTTGAGGAATCTTTCCTTCATCAAATAAAATATTTAATACCTGTTCCATTTTTCTGCCACCAATTTTCAACATTTCAACTGTAATTTTATCCTCTCCCGGAGATTTATTCGTTTTTAGTTGATTCTTATTTCATAGTCGGTTATGTCCGGTATTTCTTCTGAGCCGGTGTTGGCATTGAGTATAATGAATTATTATAATTTAATATAGCTGATAGAGGAAGCTACATATACCACATATTTATATAGTATAACTTTGCGATTAACTTCTTTGCTCTTCAAGTTAGAATAGTTAGAAGTTCAAAATACAATATTTCAATTAAAAAAAGATACGTCTGTTAACATCTTCAAAACTGTTTTAGAGATAACCGCATTTTACGATCAGCTGCCTAATTGATTTAATGTAATTATTTCATATAATGAAGAAATATTAGATAAAACCATCAATACTTCTGAATCTTGGTATTAAATGCCTCTAAAGTTAACAGTTTCTGAAATACTAAAGAAAAAATAGTTTTGCTAATATTTTTTTACATAGTATATTTTATCTAAAGGGATTTTTAAGCACATGAAAGTCGTTAAACACAGTATAAGTTATACGAGGAGCGGAAGCAAATTCAGACCACTTCCTGGTAAAAGTAAAAATGGAACAAATTATGCCCACGTATACTAGGAGAAATAGCCAGCAAGTGAATGACAATTCTTCCAACAAATTAATAAAAATCATTTTGTAAAAAATAGTTCTCACCATTCAATTTACGAAGTAGCTCACATGGTCATTCTATCTACGAAGGAGTGGTCAAGATTTTGTATGTTTGGGCTATCATTTTCAAATTTGTTTCTTAAAGGTAAATCTGCTGGCAATAGATTTTGCACAGGTGTAAAATGGTAAGCGTGAAAATGCTCACGGTGCAGAATAATTAAAACTGAAGTTTTGTTGATTCCTAGCACTGAAGATAAACGTCGTCTACTTACTTGAGAATCATTGTCAAGACGAACCATTACTTCATCTTTTTGATCAGTCGTAATGAGTTTCGGCCGGCCTAAGTTGTCACCTTTAGCACGAAATAAACTCCTTTCTCATAAAACTTAACGAAAATTGGATAGTCGAAGTAATTCAAGAGAAGAGGTTTAACATTGTTGCCAAACTTATTATTTTTATTTGACCTGTCGTCTTTTGTAGCATTTGGAAAATGTGCTAAGACAACCAAATTTGGGCGAATTGATTTAAATGGCAACTTATTATTTTTATTTGAAATAAGCCACAATTTTACTATAAAATCAGTTTTTTTTGAACTTTTTGACTTCTACTTGGGAAATCATTTTCAAAACACAAAACATTAATAAGTAAAATTTAATAATGTTTGTAATGAATGGACACACTTCCTAAGAAATGCAAGGCATAGCTGTTGATAATGACGATTAGGATAATTCTGGCGGTGGCATCAAAATGATAGAACGTAGGTTAAGATATAAAGAATTGCTGACTTGCAATGCAAATGCAACTTATGATATGATTCTGGACTATTGCTGAATATCTAAGGATCTAGCAATTAATTTGGCTTTTTTGTCCTGTTTTTTTGATGCCATTTCTATGTTGGTATTTAAAAGTTCTTTTATCTACATCTAGATTTGATAGTTTTAGGTCCTTTACTGGCATACTATTATAAATATTGTATTGTTATGTTCCATAATATTTATACCACTTGAAAAAGTCCCTTGACGAAAAAGAGAAGTAGTTCGAGAATATTCAAGAAAACATCGAAAATTGATTTTGACAGTTCAGAACAGTAGTATTTTGAGTTGTGAAGTATATAGTTGTCATTGTATTAAGTATTGTAAATAAGTTGGTGTTAAATAAAATTGATTTCAAAGAAGTGAAACAATACAGTTAACATAAAAATAATTACTATTTAAATGGGAATAAGCCACAATTAAAGGTTAAATTAAGTTTATTGACGTTTCAATTTCCACTTCGGAAATCGTTCTCAAAATACAAACGATGTATTTTGAGAACGATTTCCGAAGTGGAAATTGAAACGTCAATAAACTTGTAGCATTTCTAAAATTCCTTGATATATTTAAAATCCCCTCGTATTTGCTAAAGTATTGAAGAATATTGTTAGAGTATTTCATTTTCTATTCGTACGTATTAAAACACTGAATTCTTTCAATTTATCTTAGCGTCACCGAGGTCGAAAATAAACCATTTTAGAGTTTGTTTATTATTTTACAGATGTGTATTTTCTCGGTATTCTTTGATCGTTGAGCCGCTCAATACTGCTTTTTAAATAAATAATCCCGTTTAGTGTTTTATTTATATCAAGTTAAGCAAAGGATTTTTAAGAATTAGCTCACTCTCGCTGAGGCGTAGTTAAGAGCGGTAGGCTTCAGCGTTTAATCCGAATTTTCCTTCTAATTCGTAATCGTTTTTCCTCATTGTTTTTTTTTGTTATCGGAGATAGTGAAGTTTGGTAGTATTGTAGCAGTTAATAGATACAGTTATAATAATTAGCTAATTTCTCGCTAAGGTCTCTGCTAGAGGCAGTTGATTTCAGTGTGAGTCCAAATTTTTCATCAAATTTGTAATGTCCTTTTGTTCTTCGTCTTACGTTATGGAAAATAAGTTTAGTGGCAGTTAATTGTTCATTTAATAGTTACAGTTAAAGTGAGGATTTGAAATATACCCATGTTGTTCCAGTCTTTTTAAGAAGCAGAGCTCCAAAGATTGTGTTACAGTGCCTCAATTTCCAATCTCAATTTTGTCTTGTCTTATCACAGTGGAGATGAATTTTTTCGATTGGTACACAGTTTGAGTTCCAGTGAAGTCTAGTTTCTACCCCCAGAATTTTTGTGTAAAACCCCAGTGCAATCCAGGTAACATTTTTGTGTTAAAATTTAAAGTAAAGATATACATTTTTTTAATAATAATAATTTGCTTTCATAACAAAAAGAATTTGTAATAATTAATATTGACTATCTTACCATATTTGACATTAGTTTGCTTTTTTTTTTTTTTAAAGAAGGTTAACCTCCAAATAGTAACAATTTTTTGTAAGTTTTGTATCATCTCTCACTTGTAAACAGAGTTTGTAAATGAATAGGACATATGTTTTCTTTTTTATTATTTTGGTATAAATCCTTGTAACTATTTATATCGTATTTTTGTTTTGTCTATTTTTGTAACTGTTTGTGGTGAGACAACAATAAATGTTTAGTTTTTTTTTTCTAAACCCTTTTGTTTACTTCTCTTAACTAACTCTCTAACCCCTTTTTTCTAATAATTATTTCAATAGTTACAACTAGTTGTTGTAATCGTTATAATTTGGCACCTCGAAGCGGCGTCCATTTTAAATTGTTAGAGGTCTTTCTTATGTTTTGTTTTGTTTGTTCTAAGAGACTTATTTAGGCACCCCTTTG
This sequence comes from Diabrotica undecimpunctata, assembly GCF_040954645.1. Lineage (NCBI taxonomy): Eukaryota > Metazoa > Arthropoda > Insecta > Coleoptera > Chrysomelidae > Diabrotica > Diabrotica undecimpunctata. The sequence continues at coordinate 124,824,655 of NC_092811.1, forward strand.
TTTCATTTTTTTGTAGTTGCCCCAATTCAATCCCCTTGCTATTCGCTTATCCACAACCCAGCTACTCCAAATAAACCCTGAGTGCCGTTCGCATAAGTTTCGTTTATTTTGCTTGTCCTATTTCCACCCCAATAGTTTCTGTCCCCAACTTTCAACCCCAATAATAATACCCTATGTGGTAGGCAAAATAGTTTATTATTTTAAAATGCCACAAGAAAATAGTTTCAGAACAATAATATAAAAATAATAATGTAAATAATTTTCATTGCTTATTTCAATTTGATGTTAGTACTAAATATTTTGGTATTTCGGAAGGTCCATTCACCACCTAGCAAATTATTTAAATTCCATAATTTCACGTCAAGGTAAAATGTCTCTTCAGTTCTCTCTAGCTATAAATAATCCTCAAACGTAACACTACCAATTACTTTCTAGATCCCTTTGTAAACGTTAAATAACTGAATAACTGGTATAACAACCCTTATCTAATTAAAAACTTTAAATTGAAATGAATTAAACATCCCTACTTAAAAAGAAGCGATTAACTTGTCTTTTTCAACCAATAGATACTCCAAACTGGAAAGTTCTGTAATTCGTTGAATGTTCAAGGTTGGTGTCTTTACAGAGCGAAGTCTCTAGTTGATTAGATTATTTATGTCTCAAAACTTAATGTACAAATATGATACAATTTTGTTATAATTAACGTCATTTATGTGAGCGTGATGAAATCATAGACACTTAGGCCAGTAAAGAAAAATAAAACAGATAATAAAATCCAATATAGATTTTTAAAAGTCCTAAAAGGTATATGAGGGAAAGCTGATGAGAAATCCTTGAAGACGTACTACTAATATTTTGCTTTGTTTTGTTTTAAACAATTATAAAAAGTGAAAAAATCAATTTTTGCATATAAAACGTTTTTTATACATTTTAGAGAAAAATGTTTCAATAAAAGTTTTAGATCTTAAAAAGTTCTTTTATTTGCGAGTTTCTAAATTAAAATACATAAACCGAAATAACTGCAAAAAACCACGCCTGTGAGACCTGGACTATGAATAAGAAAGATGTAACGATAAGACTACCAAAGAGAATTGCAATACTATTATAAAAATAATACCTCAATCAACCATGGGAGCTTATCGTCTATCCCTTGCCTGGCTCAGTATCTCAAGTGTGAATTCGTCTTGTCTTAAATTGCGAATTAAGCCATGAACCCTTACCTGATAGCAAATAAGACAATTAATTAACTAATCATATTTATTAAAATAAATAAAAAAATAATATTTAAATAGCAAAAACAACCCTGCCTAATGCTTTACGTTAAATAAATTTGAATGAGACTTGTGGCATCGATGGGCTGCTTGCTTATGTGGCCTCCAGATTATGGGTTAGGTCCTACTGACAGCTGCAGTTATTCCATATTATTCTCATAAACATATTCTATAAAATATTCGGTAAAATCTTTAATAAATTCTCCAATAAATCCAAATAAAATGTTCTAGAATTATCCCATAAACCCAAGAGAATTCAGCAGACGATAAAATGAACCTTATAATAATTTTTACATTTTTTTATAAATTCAGAAACAGGCAAAAAAGAATATTCCCACCATGTTGATTGACAGAAAGTAGGGAGACTAAAATGAAGTTTAGCACAGATATCATAGGACGTATGCCTATGATAGAATTAGCTCTACTGTCAACATAGAACAGAATATTTAGTAGCGGACAGAAAGAGAGAGGACGAATATTTATTCTACCGTAAACAAAGAGAGAGGAAAGAGAAAGAGAGAGATTTATTCTACGGGATAGAAAGAGAAAGAGGGCGCCAACTACTTTTTTGAAGAACAAATAGTAAAAAAGAAACTGAAGGTAGAGAAATTATAAAAAATATTAAAGAAATTCTTCTTCTTAGAGTGCCATATCCTTACATAACGTCGGCGACTACCATGCTTATAATATTTTTATACTGATCTCGGTCTTGCGCTACGTGTAGCAATTGGTCCGCTGTCAAACCTGTCCACTGCCGCAAATTCCTCAACCAAGAGAGTTTCTTCCGTCCTGTCCATTTCTTTCCTTCAATTTTACCGTTGAGAATTAGCCGAAGGAACTCATATCTTGGTCCTCTGATTATATGTCCAAGATATTCTAGTTTACGCCTCTTAATAATATTTAATAGAGTTCGTTGATGTCCCATTCTTCGAAGAACTTCTTCGTTTCTGGTTCTGCTAGTCCATAGAATTTTTAGCACCCTTCGATACAACCACATTTCAAACGCCTCGATTTTATTCATGATATCGGCGTTTAAAGTCCAAATTTCACATCCATACAAAAGTACAGACCACACGTAACATCTTGTAAACTTTTCACGGATTTCCAAATTTAATGAGTTATTGGATAATAGAGGCTTGAATTTTTGAAATGAGTTTCTTGCCTGTTCAATTCTACATCGAATTTCGAAGGATGGATCTAGATTTTGGGTAATCCAACATCCAAGGTATTTGAATCTCTGAACTCTCTGCAGCGGTTGTTGGTTTAATATCAGTTGGGTTGCGCCGATATCCACTTTACTGGTCACCATGTATTTAGTTTTATCGATATTTATCGACAGTCCCTAATTTGTGCATTTCATGTCAACTCTATCGATTAGCTCTTGCAGATCGTCGATGTTTTCAGCTAGAATCACAGTATCGTCGGCGTACCGTATATTGTTAATTATTTCTCCTCCTATGATAATTCCTTTTTGATCTTTTAAAGCTTCCCTAAATAGATTCTTAGAATACACGTTAAAGAGGGTGGGAGATAGTATACAGCCTTGTCTTACGCCTCGTTCAATACTGATTGGCTTTGATTCTCTGTTGTTGGTATTAATAATGGCTGTTTGGTTCCAGTAAAGTTTGGCAATAAGTTTGATGTCTTTCTCATCTAGTTGGATGCTCTGCAAGGCGGTAATTAGTCTGGTATGCTCAACGCGATCAAATGCCTTTTCAAAATCAATGAAGCACATATATACGGGTTTTCTTACCTCCCAACATCGTTGAAGGAGTGTTTGCATAGAAAATAGTGCTTCTCTAGTTCCAAGGCATCTCCGGAACCCGAACTGCTCTTGACTAATTATTTCTTCGCACTTGTTGTTAATTCGATTTAGAAGAATATGCAACAGTATTTTAATGGCATGGCTCATTAAACTAATGAGTCTACAGTCGCTACATTTCTTAACGTTTGGTTTCTTAGGTAGAGGAATAAAGATCGATTTTAACCAGTCCGATGGAATTTCACTGGTATCATATATTTGATTGAAAAGTACAGTGAGTTCTTTTATATTGTCATTTGAGAGTAATTTTAGCCATTCGCTGTATATTTGATCTGGTCCACTGGCTTTGTTGTTTTTGGCTTGGTGTATGGCTTTTTCCACTTCAGCTTTTAAGATTGATGGTCCTGTATTTGCACTTAAGTTAGGTAGTGATCCTCGATCATCCTTAAATAATGCTTTAATGTAGTTTTCCCATTCCTCCATTACTTCGTCTTCTAGGGATAGTGCATGACCTTCATTATTCGTTAATGTTATGGGTGTATTTCTTTTGTGTACTGTAACTTCTTTTATTTTCTTATGTGTGTTAAATTCGTCATGTTTTCGTTGCAATTCTTCTAGTTCCTCACATTTTGCTTGCATCCATAACTCTTTGGCTTCCCTGATTTTTCTTGGAATCACATTATGCTTTCGTTTATACTCTGAGTTATTTCTATTTTTAAGCTGTCTTCTTTCGTCCATCATTTCGATTATTTCATCTGTCATCCATGCTTGCCTTTTATAATGGGTGACAGTTCCACTTTGCGTTGCTGTATCGATGATACCATTCTTTATGTTATCCCATCTTTCTTCGACCGTTGGTACATTGTATACTTGTGTGATATACTTAAAGAAATTAAAATAAAATAATTATTTAAATATAAATTAATAAAGATGTGACGTTTACAACGTTACAAAGATGAAATGAAAATCGAGATCTGGGAAAGTAAGGTGTCGCAGAAGATTTTTGGTGGTATTAGGACGGCGGGGCGAAACTGGCGAAGAAGAACAAATAAAAAGGTAATTGAGATGTATGGAAAACCCCTTACCGTACAAAAAGTCAAAGCAAAGAGAGTCAGGTGGTTACCATAATAAAACAGTTTCAGAACCTATCCTCTTCTATTGTTCTATTATAGATATTTTCATGTTACTTAGATTTATTCAGTTCTTGTTTATTAATATTTAAATTTTCTCCCTTGTTCTATTTCTTTTAATGGCATTTAAATTAATTTCCATTTGTATAATATTTATTCTATAATTTGTATAAAGCCCCAAAATTACAACTTTGTAATTTGGGGTTAATCCGGACTTATATATGTACCAATTAAACCGAATTTAGATTTTGTTAAATTCAATTTGATTTTGTTTGGTTGAAATCTAATTAAATTAAAAACCACAAAGAGCGAAAAACTGTATGTTGAAAGCATGTAATTTACAAACATATATGCATGTATATACTTTTATAATGTAAAAACTTTTATATTATTCACGAACTTAATAAACTTGATTGCATTAATTTAACTAGATTTTTTATAAAGTATAGTGTAAATGAAAAAAATATTTTTTTATTTGAACAAAAATAACACCGCATCTCGCAACCCCGCTATAAATTTAATCGTTGAAAGTGAGCTAGCAACTGTTATTAACAAAATAATATAACAAAAACAAATTCGTCGCATGGCTTTGGAATTAATTTTATGGAAGTATCTCATCAAAATAAGATAAAGGAAGGGAAAAGATAAGGGAATTAATAGACAACAGAGACGAAAGACAGGTTAAAAACGGAAAAGCCGCAGGGCCTGGAGACATTCCCATAGAGCTGGTTAAATATGGGCCGACTGCACTTTTAGAATTAATAGTAGACCTTTTCAATAAACGTATGTGTGGAGACCAGGAAATTCCTAAAGATTGGAATAAATCTTATATAAGCTCCATATATAAGAGAGGGAATAAAAGAGACTGTTCCAATTATAGAGGTATTAGTGTGACGAGCTCTGTGGGCCAGTTGTACAACAGAATATTAAAGAAGAGGGTTGAAAGACAGATACAAGATATTGAAGAACAAAGCGGCTTTCGTACCGGGAGATCCTGCCTTGATAATATATTTATCCTACGACAAATAATTAAAAAGCGTGTCGAAAGAAGTAGAGAGACCCATTTGGTGTTTATAGACCTTGAGAAAGCATATGATAGTGTCCCGTTAAAGAAAATGTTTGAGGTCCTCGAAAGGTCCGGATTGGATTCGACGTATATCCGAGCGATATATAAATTGTACGAAAATGCAGTTAGTTGTGTAAAAATTGGAACCAGAACCTCAAATGAATTTAAAGTCACTAAAGGCCTAAAGCAAGGATGCTGTTTGTCACCGACACTCTTTAAAATATACGTCCAAGAAGCATTGAGGAATTGGAGAAATAAATGTAGATTTATGGGCATCGAAGTGGGACAAGAAACTCTGTATACATTGTTGTTTGCAGATGATCAGGTGGTGGTCGCAACCGATGAGGAAGATATAAATTATATGAATCGAAAATTATTTGAGGAATATGCCAAATGGGGGTTTACTGTAAACATAAGCAAAACAGAATATTTAAAAATTGGAGGAAATACCACAGATCTGAGGCTTGAAAACGCAGTCATAAAAGGCTGCAACAAGTATAAATATCTAGGAAGCATCATATCAGCAGATGGCAGAGTTAAGATAGATGTACAAAACCGAATAACCCAAGGGAAAAAATGCATCCGAATACTGAATTCATTACTGTGGTCTAATAAAATAAAATTGCATACCAAACTTCGCGTATACAGAGCAATTGTAGAACCAATTACCACATATGGTGCCGAATGTTGGACGATGACAAAGAATGAACGAGATAAAGTAGACGTTGTGGAAATGGATTATCTTAGAAGGTCATGTCGAGTATCGAGAATGGAAAGAATCAGGAATAAGGAAATACGAAACCGTACAGGAATTAGAGGTACTCTTTCAGATAGAATACAACATAGTATGGTCACGTGATGAGAATGGAGGAGGAGCGGTAGCCAAAGAAAGCCTTAATGTATGTTCCGCCAGAAAGAAGGAAAAGGGGAAGACCACCAAATTCCCGGAGAAGAGAAATTACAAAAACAATGCAATCTAGACGCTTAGAAGAGGGAAATTGGAGAGGAGATAATTTGACAAATTTTTTGTTTGTTGAAAAATTGTTGTAAATAAACAGCTTTTCGTGGTAAACTTTAAGTAAGCTTATTACTGTAATGTAGCATAATATTCTTTCGATTAAATAAGATTCAGCTCAAATCCATTTGAACTGACATTCCAACTAACCTACGTAAAAAAGTTTTAGATGAATTACATACTGTTTATTTTGGCATAGTCAAGATGAAGATGTTTGCAAGAGGATACTGCTGGTGGTCAGGAATTTCTAAAGATATAGAAAATGTATGCAAAAATTGTACAGACTGCAACAAAATCAGGAATAATCCAGACAAAAACAGTAGTACACCCATGGGAGATACCTAGAGCCCCTTTTGACGTTGACAAGAGTTGACGTAGAATTTGCAGGACCTTTCATGAATTCATACTATTTTATTCTAGTGGATGCCTATACTAGATGGTCAGAAATACATATGGTTAAAGATTTGACAAGTAAAACTACCATAAACTTACTTAGAAATTTTTTTTTGTACATTTGGAATTCCAAATTGTTTAGTTTTAAATAATGTACCATCGTTTACTATTTTGAATTATTTAAAATATACTTAGAGAAAGCCTTGACTACATTTAAAAGAAAATGCGAAGGCATGGGAGTACCGGTACGGAACGAATACCTATATACGTTAGGCTTTGCAAACGATCAAGTAGTCATTGCACAAGACCAAGACGACCTCAGCTACATGATAAAGAAACTACAAGAAGAATATACCAAGGCTGGCCTAGATATTAACCTCGCGAAAACAGAGTACCTATCTACAAGTGAAGAAGACATAATAGATCTACAGATTGATGATAACGTAACAATCAAAGGAAAGGGTACATTCAAATACTTGGGGTTCATAATCACGAAAAAGGCAACAACAGAGGAAGAAATTACACAAAGATTAGGATAAACAAGAACAGCAATCCGACAATTTAACTCAGTATGGTGGGATAGACACCTAAATATGAAGACAAAAACGCAGATTTATCAAACATTAGTGCGAAGTATTATGACATATGGGGCTGAAAATTAATTGGATCATAAACAAGAAAAACAGCAGTAAGATAGTAGCAACAGAGATGGAATGCCTGCGAAGATGCTGCAGCGTAACAAGAATGGATGGGAGAAGTAATGACGAAATAAAGCAAAGAACATCAATAGAAACAGACATACTAACATATATAGAACAAAAAATACTAAAGTGGTATGGACATGTAAGAAGAACTAGCGACAGCAGATGAATAAAGAGAATAACCGAATGGAGCCCCATAAGACCTCAAAAATCCTGGAGGAACGAAGTAGACGACGCCATGAGTAAGAGAGGCCTAAACGATGGAAAATGGACAACAGAGAGGGATGGAAACGGTTGAGCTAGGGAAGGCAGTTAATACCGTAGAATCCCTGAATATATATACAATCGTTTACTAGTTACGAATTTAAACAATTTATACAGCAAAATAGAATCTTTCACAAATTCAGTGCACCATATCATCCAGCTACAAATGGAATGACAGAGAGGTACAGTCTGTCCCAAACCCTTCTTTCAGTGCGTCACTAATTTTGACGTCATATAGGATTTTAAGGATGTCGAGAATTATTGCATGACATTTTAGTTAAATTTGCCAGTTGCAGGATCGTAATCTGTCTTTTTCTAATTGAAAATAATTTAATAATTTTAATATTAGTCTTTGTTCTTTCTCGATATATCTCGGCATATTTAAAATATTTTTATAACAATAAATACAAAATTGTGCACCATTCCAGAGGAATGGTGCACTAGAATCATATGTCCACTGCACAAAAAGGGAGATTTGTTGGAATGTAAAAATTATAGGGCTATAACTCTTCTGAATACAATGTACAAAATATTGAATACAATGTACAAAACCAATGAATTTAATATTGACACGTTCCATCTCTTTGTGGACTTTAAGTCAGCGTATGATAGCATCCTAAGAGGTAAATTATACGAAGCCATGAATGAACTTAACATTCCCCATAAATTAATAAGGCTCGTAAAAACAACTATGAGTAAAGTGACCTGCAGAGTGCAAATACAAGGCGATATGTCACAAGCGTTTGAAACATATGCAGGGTTAAGGCAGGGAGACGCGCTGGCGTGCCTTCTCTTTAATATAGCGTTAGAAAAGACTATAAGAGATGCCGAGTTACACAATAGGGGAACAATCTTTAATAAATCAACGCAGATTATGGCTTACGCTGACGATCTGGATTTGATCGCACGTACTACACGAGGACTTAAAGAGATGACTTCCACCTTCTTGACAGCCGCACAAAATATGGGCCTTAAAATAAACGAGGAAAAAACCAAAATGTTAGCATCTATTCCAAATAACAGAGATAGAGCTAGAAACGCCGAAGAAAACTTCAGTATAGACCAATATAATTTTGAGGTAGTAAATAAGTTTACATATTTGGGTTCTCTCATAACAAACGATAATGACACATCTGAAGAAGTAAAACGGAGGGTACTGCTAGCAAACAAATGTTATTTTGGACTAAGCAAGCAGCTAAAAAACAGAAATTTAAGCCAGAAAACCAAACTAATAATATATAGAACACTCATCCTACCAGTGCTGACATATGGGTCAGAAACATGGACCATCTCCAAAACAGACGCAAATCTTCTGCTCGTCTTCGAAAGGAAGATACTAAGAAGAATAATGGGCGCATTCTGTGAGAATGGTATTTGGAGAAGGCGATATAATTTCGAATTGTACGAGAAGTATAAAAAAATAGTAAATGGTAGAGATGTAATATCCTTCATAAAAATAGGTAGGCTTAGATGGGCTGGACATGTGTCAAGAGCAAATGAAAATTACCCACCCAGACGAACTCTATTATCGGTCCCAGTGGGAAATAGGAGTAGAGGCAGACCACGACTGAGATGGAGGGACGGTGTGGACGAGGACGCAAGGAAAATCGGCGCGGCAAATTGGCAACGGTTGGCGATGAACAGAAACGACTGGCGAAATAGACTGGGGAAGGTCAAGGCTCAACTAGAGCTGTAGCACCACTGATGATGATGATGAAATACAAAATTAACTTTTCACTGTAAAATGTCTGATAATACTAACCTGGAATGACAATTATCATTTATCAGTTGACATTGTGAAAGTACTGTCACGATCGAGACAATTTGCGTCAAATTATATTTATGTGCATCATTGATTGGATATCTATTTAGCGTATTCTAAACTCCAACCAATTATACATCCGTAAGTAGAATTAGCTTTACGATAAATAATTTTCTACGTTCTATGTATAATAATCACAGACTCACGTTTTTTTTCTGTCACTTCTAGCTTAATGTGTTAGAGAGAATTCGATCAACTATGACGCACTGAAAGAAGGGTTTGGGACGAACTATACGTACAAACATCCAAACAAGCGCTATGTGCACAAAAAGGGGATAATAATGAAAGGGAGCTACAGCTCAACAAATTCTTACCAAATAACACAAGAACCTCACATAGTACAACTGGTGTCAGTCCTTCAAATTTGATGAGGAGAGATCCGAACACGATTAGATTAATTGAAACCGTTTTAAAAAACACCTGTACAAAATCAAAACCATCTCAAGGTAAGAAACTTAGAGGTGGGAGAGAGAGTAGAGACTCGTGATTACATACATGCTGATAAATGGGAATTTGGTAGAGTCAAACGTAAACTATGGAAATTACACTACCTTATACAGTTAGACGATACAAAAATATGGAAGAGACATATAGATCAAATCAGATCTACAAGGGAAAATACACTTTGATAGAACTTTAAATGGCAAAACATATTTGGATTTTCTGGAAAATCAGTTGCCTGTTTTATTGGAAGATATTTCCTTATAAACAAGAAGAGATTAGATATTACAGCATGACGGGTGTTCTTCGCACTTTTCCAGACGAGTTCGAGATTATTTGTATGCAAGTTATCCAAATAAATGGATTGGAAGGGGAAGTATATTTTTATGGCCAGCTAGATCTCCAGACTTAACATGTCTGGACTTTTATCTGTGGGGAAGATTGAAGGACTTAGTGTGCCAAACTTGACCAACCACGCGAGACAACATGAAAGAGCGCATTATAAACGCAATAAATAGTATATCAACAGCTGAGATTGAAGCAGCTGTTATGTCTACGCGCGAAAGATTACATCTTTGTGTAGACAACGATGGCAAACAATTTGAACATTTAATTTGACAATAAGTTTTAATGATCGAAATATTTGTATGATCTTTCACATTAGTTAATTTTAAGTTATAATAAAGGGTGAGTCAATACTACATATATTTTCTTATGTTTATGCGTTTTTATTCATATCTCGAGTTTGACAAAAGCTATCAACATGCGGTTTGCGCCATTTTGTTACAAAGGTAATCCAGTTCCATTATAATTTACAATAAATAGGTGTTTCCATTAAACGTTTTGAAGAAACAAATTTTAATTTTTTCTATTCGAAAGTAGCCTCTACTTATGACAATTAAAACTAAATGTAATTGTTTTATAGTAGATATAAATTGAATCATCCACACTCTTTCTAATGACACTAATTTCGTTAAAATCGGTTGATCCAAATCAAAGTTATAGGTATTTATCCACAACTACTTTTCCATTCTCCCCCACCCTTTATTTGAAAAAATAAAAAAAAAGTACTTAAACAACTTTGTGCGGAATTAAGGCCTCTTTCTAGTTTACTTATTTAACACTTGGTATAATTGGGCATATTTCACAAAAAACTGGTTTTCAAATTTTTCTTCACAGGTTACGCCCCCTAGCGGTTAACCCAAAAACTTGAAAGTTATTTCCAGCGATTTCTCTTGGCCACTTTTACTAAGGAATTTTTTCTCCTTAAGTTAAAACATGAATAGTTTCTGATATATAGCCAAGAGATCGGCTTATTGGACCACTCGGTACATATACAACAGTTATTATTATATTTCAGATTCGGGAATTATTGATTTATGTTGAGTTAAAGCTCCAAACTTTAGATTACCGATCTAATATCTATATTTCTTAATATAAATTCCATATATAATACAACTCATTTGTTCTTGTAAAAATCTCCAAAAATATTACACGATTTCAACTAATATTACCTTCGATAACTTTTTCGTAAGTAAGTAAGACTTCTAAGCCAACAATAAACTGTAAGTTAACCCTAAAAGTTTCGTAATACCTAGCAGTCAGCGACATTGATTACTTCAGACTTCTTGGAATCGTATTGTTTTCAGGAGTATTAGAGTGTTCCGAAAGTTTCAAACTTCTTTCAGATACTTTTCATTTACATTTGAATAGCTATTTTTCATTCAAGTCAAGTGTCTGAAACAAACAATAAAACTTAGAAAATAATAACAAAGAAAAGGAAATTCATAAATACAGTAATCGGTTTGAAATTTTAGGATAATTGTGTCTTGTCTTGGTAGAAAGAACTAGACGTGAATTGTTCAGGGAGAATACATTTTTTACGTTCTTAATAACTCATCTTTTGAATAAACCGTACCTTAAAGTAAAAAACGAATAAGAATATAAGTATAAAAAATAAATAAGTATAGCAATTCTTTTTACCTAATACAGAATGTAAAAAAACTGAGTTTATACAGTGTGGTCAACACTCATGGAATACAGTTCGTGCTCATATTATCAGACTCACTTAGCAAATTGAGGATTTTTTTGTTTTTTTATCAACTATAATTATAAATAAATTGGCTATATCTATTAGAGAATTACATAAATAATATTATTAAACTTTTTGTATATTTATTGCCAAAAAAATACAGTTATCACATAATTTTACTATTGTTCTGAAGCTATTTTCTTGTGGCATTTTAAATTAATTACTATTTAAATGGGAATAAGCCACAATTAAAGGTTAAAATACGTTTATTGACGTTTCAATTTCCACTTCGGAAATCGTTCTCAAAATACAAACATTAGTAAATTAAACAAATTTTGTTTTTTGTTACTTAGTGAAAAATTCTTCAAATAATTTAATTTTATCTGACTCATCTATATTGACAATTCAGACATACCTTATACATTTTAAAGTAGACGACTTTAAAATGATATTGTCAATATTGTTGAGTTGCGTTCCTGGGACGACTTTACTTATAAGATAGTTAATTCGATTACATGAAATCAACTTTAACTTGAGAATATCCGTCAGAAAACTATAAAGAAAGTTTTGGACTAGCAATGGGCTCTAGTTTATCTCCATTATTAGCCGATATATTTATGGAAGATTTTGAAACAAATATTATTTCTAAACAAAATTTAAAACCCTCAGTATGGTGGAGATATGTAGATGATGTATTCTCAATATGGCCTCATGGATCAGAGTTGTTGGACACATTCCTAAATGATATAAACGATAAAGAAGAGATAATAACATTTACCATGGAAAAGGAATATAATAACACATTACCTTTTCTGGATGTTTTAATCTCTAAGAACGATACTGGATACGAAACTCAGGTGTATAGAAAACCGACACACACCAACAGATATTTAAATTTCAAATCAAATCACAATATTAATATTAAAAAGGGAATTATTAAATCCTTATACGATAGAGCCAAAATTACTTGTTCTAACGAAAATTCGTTCTTGGAGGAAAAACATTTGTTAACATCTGTTTTATTAAAAAATGATTATCCTTTATCGTTTATAAATAAGGAATTTTCAACAATCGATCGAATAGAACAAAACAACTTAGAACGAGATCCTACAGCATATGCAAGGAATAATACGAGGAAAATAACAATACCATACATAAAAGGATTATCGGAAAAGCTTAAAAGGATAGGAAATAAATTCAACATTTCAACAACATTCAAAACAACAAACACGTTGAGATCTATTTTGTCCAAAACCAAACCTAACAATGAACAAGAAAGGACAAAGAATTGCATTTATAAAATACCTTGTGAATCCGATTAGTTTTATTTAGGTGAAACATGAAGACCATTAAATGTTAGAATAAGTGAACATCAATCCTATATTTAAAATAGAGAATTTGATAGATCTCAAATCTGTAAACACGCATGGGATAATGAACATAGGGTTCAATGGAATGATTCAAATATAGTCCTAAAAGAAACGGATGGTTAAAAGAGAAAAATCAAAGAAGCGGCTCTAATTATGCTAAATGAGACCAATTGTGTCGCGAATTCCTCTGCAGAATGTAGTAGGATCTGGTTACCCATATTGAAAGAGGAAGTTATTAAAAGGAAAATACCAGTATTGGTAAGTCAGTAACATATAGAGAATACATCATTTATGTGTTTTAAATAACAAACATATAAAATCGGAATTTGGTGTTTATTGAAGGTAAACTAAATGCACGATCAAATACTTACCATGTCGGGATAGTATTAAGAGGTTTTTTCCTGGTTTTCCCCTCATAATTTACTATGGAATCACTAACAGGAGAATTTTACTGTCATCATGGCATGTATTTGTCTTTTTAAAGACGAATTACATGTTATGATCTTTTCTGACGGATATTCTCAAGTTAAAGTTGATTTCATGTAATCGAATGAACTATCTTATAAGTAAAGTCGTCCCAGGAACGCAACTCAACAATATTGGCAATATCATTTTAAAGTCGTCTACTTTAAAATGTATAAGGTATGTCTGAATTGTCAATATAGATGAGTCAGATAAAATTAAATTATTAGAAGAATTTTTCACTAAGTAACAAAAAACAAAATTTGTTTAATTTACTAATGTTTGTATTTTGAGAACGATTTCCGAAGTGGAAACTGAAACGTCAATAAACGTATTTTAACCTTTAATTGTGGCTTATTCCCATTTAAATTTTAATAATTTTACTACTATACTAATATTTTGTGAAGTCACCGTTGGCTTTAAAAAGTGCAGCCACTCTCATAGGCATGCTATTTATGCATCTTACTGCTATTTTTTTTAAACGGTCATTATGGTTTTAATAAAAAATGATTCTCTCTATTAATTAAACCTTGTTCTTTTATTATATGTAAAGTGTTAGAGAAAATGGTAAATAAAAGGCCGAGATGGTATTTAGAACAACAAAAACTCCTTATTCCACAACAATGCGGATTTAGGCAAAATCGATCCACTATAAATAACCTAATAGACTTAGAGTCAGGAGTACATGAAGCATTTGCAAATAAGCAAGATTGTATCGCAGTCTTTTTTGATATTAATAAAACTTATGATACTGTCCGGCGATTCAATATCATATCAAAAATGCAAAATTGGAATATCAGAGGCAATGTGTTAAAATTTATTTCAAATTTTCTTCAATCTCGCAGCTTCATAGTTCGATCAGACAATGTTAACACAGATAAAAAAGTTCAAGAGAATGGAGTACCACAAGGATCAGTTATAAGCTCAACCCTTTTTCTAATAGCCATAAACGACATACTTCAACAATGCTCACGGATTGTTAAATGCTGATGACGCTGATGACTTAATTTTACTTGCCAAAGGAAAAAAATTTACATCTATTCAAAAACATTTACAACAAACAACCAATCAGTTAGAATGATGGTCTAGGACTATCGGATTACAAATTTCACCGACAAAAACTAAATGTATTTTATTCACACGAAAACATAACACTCTACCTCCACATCTGAAGATATTCAAACCCTCAGTTTCACAAATAATATCAGATTTTTAGGTATGATTTTTGACCAAAAGCTCCCCTGGAAAAACATACAGAAGAACTTAAAAAATCATGCCAAGCAGGATTAAATTTTATGAAAACTAGCAAATTCCAGCAAAAACTGCGGCGCAGATCAAAATACACTATTACATGTATATAAATCTTTAGTTAGATCCAAACTCGACTATGGTGCGATAGTTTATTCATCAAGCAAAGTATAAGTATTGAAAACCTTAGAAACTGTTTAAAACATATCTCTACGAATAGCTACAGGTGCGTTTCGGACGACACCAGTTGAAAGTTTACAATGCAAGAACCACCCCTAAGTTTACGATGCAAATACCTTTCTCTCTCATATGTAAAAAACATGAACATTAAAAACACAATAAGTTATCTTAAAGACTCAGGACTGTATCAATTATTGTAATCTTTCCTAACTTTACCTGTATTATATTTTTTAAGTCGCTAATAACCCTTGTGGTTACAGCGTAAATAAATAAAAAAAACTTTGTATTTTATTTCTTGGTCGGCCATTTTCTTTTTAGGTACTATAAAATATTTTCGATGGGGTTCATGTCTGGTAAGTTGCCGGGCCATAGTAATAGAGGAATTTATTGCTCCATTAAAAACTTTTAAGACTTTTAGCTGTACGGCAAGGTGCTCCATCCTTGCATAAAGACCTTGCGACTATTACCAAACCATTCATTCATTGATGTAATTAATCTTGTTTGCAGGTCTCTTTTACAATGGTCTTGTTGCATGGTTTTATCTACTACATTTTACTTCCATTCCCTTTCCACTTATTATATACTAGATCATTACTGAAGTGTATATCCGTCTTATATTTTTCCACTGGCCATATTCGGACAAATAAAGCCTTATCATACGTAATTTGAAATTTTGCTGTATTACTAAAGCAAACCTACAAATGTGAGTAAAAATTACAAAGTAAAAAAACAAAATGATTTGTATTAACTTACTTTTGACAATAGTACAGTCTTTATGTAAATTGGCCCAAGCTAAGAGTTTTTTCAGCATTGGTGGTATTATTTTTGGCTTTTTATCAACCATGCGAGATTTGGACGCCATTCTGTATAAATTTCGGCGAACAATGGCCACCAAGACTGAATATCCTACTTTTTCTAATTTATTTCCTAAATCTCTCATCCCCAAAAGCAGCGGAAAAACAGCCTCAAAAAACAACGGAGAAGCAGACTTCGAAACCGGAGGAAAAGCAGATAAGGAGGACAGCAGAAAAACGCCCTAACACCAAGGGAGGAATAAAGATAAATAACCACCAGAACCAGATAGAACTTACCCGAACTCCAGGCCAAGGAAACCCCAATGCAACATTAGGATAGAGCGCATGCATTGCCATATCCTCAAAGGCAAGAACACCAACAGAAGGCATGGACACTGACAACAATGTCAGTAGTCAACTAGAAGACAGCCAGAAGCCTGAACAACACGAAATTAAGCTACAGAAGCCACTTGTAATTAAATTACATTGTCAACGAAACAGGGGCAATCTTAAGCAGCACACAAAAGCAACATGTAATAAACAACAAATTATTACGAAGTTGGCAAGAGACACTGATCCAGGTCAAAAACTCGGATGATTACAAAAAAATGGTGAAAATTATTACAATTACAATGAAACGAAACCAATCCAGTGAATCGCCTTCCCCGTAAAGAAGGTTATAAAACTAAAGTTGGTTTTAAGGCTGCAAACCTGCCAATGTGTTTGAGAAGTCTACACCCATTGGCAGGATATAATTCAACGATAACCTAATATATGAGTATGACATAGATTGCCTATCAGTCAAAAACATGATATCCAGGAAAAGAAATAAGAGGAAGTAAGTAATGACATTGGACAAAAAAGGATGTGGTAAAGGTGAGTCGCATCACCAACCTGATGCACATGAGTGTTGTAGTAGAGAACCTAAGAAAGACAACAGGGAATATACAATGTTTTAACTGCCAGGGACCACCACGCCCAGACGTCATGTTTTAAAGCGCTAAAATGCACAAAATTTGGTGAGGACTATCCGCGTAAAGAATGCGTTCATCTCCAAACAAAAGCAAGACGGGCTAGTGAACTCAGTAAAAGAACTGGTCACTAGGATTGTCCACGAGGCGATAGCAGACATAAAGTTAGCGCTGAACTAGTGCAGGATAACAGAAGATACTTGAGGATAGGCTTCTGAAATCTAGGAGGCATAAGGACCAACCTAAATATTTTGAACGAGCTAATCTGTAGGTATGAAATGAATATTGTAGCAATACAGGAAACTAAGATCACTAACACCATTAACATAAAGGTTTTTGACTACGACATCTATCATACATACACCAGAATCCTAATTCCACAGCTTTTAACAACAACAACAGAAACGAAAGGTTATTAAATAACTATATTGAAAACAACAACGACACCATGGCAATTGACCCAATCGAACCAACTCACTACTCAGAAAACGGACTTTCCACCCACATCGATATAGTAGTCGCCAGAAACCTAGGACTCCAAACAGAAATCCAGACATTAAATGAAGGAACAGCGGACAACAACCCCATATTATTGGAATTAGGAACATGGGAGGAAGAAAGTTCCACCAAATGGATTAAAAGGAAAAGAAAATGGACCAACTTCAAGGGACTTGTGAGCACTGGAATAAACAACGTTCCAGTGATAAACAAACCACAAGATATAGAGGATAGAGTCCTAGAGTTTGACAACATCATACAACAAGCACTCAAGAACAGTACTGAAGAAGAGGAAGTAGAAAACACATGGGAAGGTTTAAAACCATACCCCAGGACATAAAGGAATGATAAGAGAAAAGAACAGAGTTAAGCAGACAGCCAGAAAAAAGAAACCAAATGGACAAAACCGGGCCAAATTGACTAAACAACAACACTGTAGTCAAAACTGGGAAAACCACGTCCAGATATGGAAGAACAAGACGCAAATATGCAAAATATTTGGAAGCTCCAAAAATTCTCAGAAGGGACAGAAAACCAATCCCCCAATACACGGGGAAAATGAAATTGTCAACTTCATTGAGGAAAAAGCCGATTTTATAAGGACGACTCTCAAGAGAGAGTATACATTAAGTTACCATCCAGACAAAGACATCGACTTCATCGAAGAAGTCAAAGAACAAAGAGAAAGGCTGGAGGATCCGAACGAAATTATCCCTCCAACATCATCGGAGGAGATAAACGAACTAATTAAAACAGTTCACCGAAAGAAAGCACCTGGACCAGAATAAAAAACAAACAGGGCCCTGAATTACTTACCGGCTAGAGCCATATTATTTTTAATGAACATAATCAACGCGATGCTGAGATACCGGCAATTCCCTAACTGATGAAAGGTGGCCCATGACATCATGATCACATAGCCAGGAAAAGACAGTACGTTTCAGCAAAATAGTTCTCGATTCTGTCGAAGATACAATCGTAAGTTATATGAACACTTGGAAGATATTGTTACCAATATAGAAAACGGACAATGAGTTTTATGGGCACTTGGAACGTATGAATTCTCAAAGACCCATCGCATTCAGGCTAAGATCGCCAAAGTATCCGAGACAAGGTGAAATCTACTAAGAACCTTATTTCTCTCGGTATCCCAGCTCTTTATCCCCCTCAGTATTCCAGCTCCTTGCCCGGCTAGCAAGTGGTCACAGAAAGAGAAAAAAAAACATACCATTAAAATAAAAACCTTCTGTTAGAGGAGAAAAACTCAGTTCTTGTAAATTTTTGTAATCCTTAGTAGGCCGAAACGGCAGAAAAAAAAATAGCCACTGATATATAATTTTTTTTTTTTAATAAATTTAGAAATTTACTAAAATCTGAAAGAATTTTAACATGTATTTAACCAATTACAATGGTAATATAAAAATTTATATTATAAATAGACAAACTAATACTCTGAAACAGATCTAAAACTTCTATCTTTCGATCAATATTATTTTTAGACATTTTTATTTTTACATACTTTTTTCTCGATGTACTACAGACATAAAAACTTATATTAAATCATCTACAGCCATAAAACTGATCGTTTCACAGCTATTTCTTTCTTTGTAAATGTCCGTTCCTTGATATTTCCACTATATTTCCACTAGCGCTAAATTATATTTCCACTGCATGAGAGCGCATTATCCGTGTGCTCCCGATTATAGGCAATGGTCAATATTTGAGTTTACCCTCCTGCGGAGAAGTAAATGGATGTTGTAACAGGATGTTTGTTGGAGATACAGAATTAAGTAATACATACATATACCGGGAAATTTAAAACATTTTTAGGTTTATTTTAGCAAATTTGAATAACGTTTTTAATAATGAAATTTAAATGTATGTTTTAGTTTATTTTATTAAGTTGTGTGTGTGTGCACGTGTGTGGAGAGAGAAAAAGACAGATGACATTAAACAAAGAATCTTTTTGCCACAGAAAATTGTTATAGATGTTTGAATTTTTGTTTTAGAATGGTTTATAAACTTGATTAGAATATTATGTATAGATTTGTCAGAATAAGATAACAGAATGCTGATGTTAACTGGTAGGCTAATGTTAAGATCGTTTAAACCTAAATATAGGCTCCGAGTCTGTTCCCTATGATCAAAACCATCGAAAAAGTGGTTCAAATCTCCGATAGATTTATTATTACACGGACAGAAGGGAGTTTCATAGATGCCAATCCTATGCAGATGCTCTGGAAAGAGGACACGGTTAAGTAGCCGGGTTATCAGCGAGGAATGTACTTTATTATATGTAGTTAAAATTAAATGGGGAATATTTTTTGGTAAGCATGGATGAATAGAAAAGTAATGGTTTCTTGAAGTCTTCTTCTTCTTAGGGTGCCTCTCCGTTCCGAACGTTGGCCATTATTCTGGCTATGATGACTTTGTTGGTTGCTATACCAAATAGCTGTGTTGAGGTCTTTCTATACCATGCTCTCAAGTTAGCAAGTCAGGATATTCTTCTTTGTCCTGGAGCCTTTTTTCCATCAATTCTACCTTGCAAAATGCATTGAAGTAGCTCGTATCTGCCTTGATTTCTTATTATATGTCCCAAGTACTGCAGCTTACGGCTCTTCATGATGTTGACCAAATCCGCGGTTGTGTTCATCCTCCGCAGTACTTTTTCATTGGTGACTTTGTGTGTCCATGGTATCTTCAGGATCCTTTTGTATAACCATAGCTCAAAAGCCTGAAGTTTTGTTAGAGTTTTCGCCTTCAATGTCCACGTTTGTACTCCGTACTCTTGAACACAGAGCTCATAGTCAAGAATGCACTTTTGCCTTTCCGATGCGACATTTAATCTCTTGGGTGTTGTCCCACGACTTATTGATTATAGTTCCATAGCAGTTGTATTGTAAGACACGTTCAATTCTCATTTGGTTCACATACATATTTGCTCCAGTTATGTTTTCCTTGCCGATGATCATTATCTTGGTTTTGCTGGTGTTTATATCCAGTCCATATGTTCTACTTTTTTCCCTTATTTTGTTCATTAAGTTTTGCAGCCCTTCTATGGTATTGGAAAAGCATACCGCAGGATATTGAGCTAGACTCCATTTATTGAGATGCCTTCATCAACATCTTTTAGAGCCTCTTCAAAAATATGCTCCGAGTACAGATTGAATATCAGTGGTGAAATTATGCACCCCTGTCTCACTCCTCTTAAGATTTTGGCCTAATCTGTATATTCTCCATATATTCGGAGCACCGCTGTTTGATTCCAATACAGGTTAGCTATTATTTGTAAGTCTCTTCCGTCCATCCCTGTCCTCTTTAGCACTTTCATTATTTGTTCATGCCTGACTCTATCGAAAGCCTTCTTGTAATCAATCAGGCATGCAAAAACATTACAGTTGATATCTCTACATTTCAGAAACAATACCTGCACGCTAAATAAAGCTTCCCTCGTACCAACGGCGTTTACAAATCCAAACTGATTGGGCGCAAATTGTTCCTCGCATTTCCGGTAAATTCTTATGTGCATGACTTTTCAAAACAGCTTCAGCAGATGGCTCATTAGGCTTATGGTCCTATAATCTTCACTATATAAACTTTTGCTCCTGATTTTAGACAATGGTACCAACTCCCATTTGAGCCACTCTACTGGTATTTTTCCTGCCTTGTATATTTCATTAAATATTTCAGTTGTTATTTTTATTTGTTCTGCATCTAATAGCTTCAACAGTTCTGCAGGAATTTCATCAAGTCCCGGCGCCTTTCCATGATTCATTTGTATAACGGCTGCCGTTATTTCTTCTGGTAGGATTTCGGAATCTTAATTTTCTTCAATTGTGGGCTCTTGTATCGTTCTAAGGTCATGGAAAAGTTTCTCCAAGTATTCTTCCCATACTTTCTTTTTATCTTCTTTGGTTATGGCAAGATTGCCTTCATCATCTGTTATTTTTCCGCTGTTGCGTTTTCAGAACTTTCTAGCTATTTTCTTCACCTTTGATGAACATTGAAATTATCATATCTACTCTGTTACTCCTCTATTTCTTAACATTGTTCTGTTTTTTGTTTCACTTTGGCTTCTCCTATTTTTCTTCTGACGATGGTATGTATTCTCTTATATTCTTGGAGATTTTCTTTGTTTTTTTTTTCTCTGATCCATAAGTTCAAGTATTTCATTGGTCATCCACGATTTTCGTTTCTCTGTATCTTTCTTCAGGTGTTGTGCTTTTCTTTCTCTCACTGTTTCTTGTATGATGGTCAGACTTTCCTCTATAGTTCCTGCATTTTTGTATTTTAGCACCTTTGTATTAAGGTTTTCACTCACCTTCACTCGAACATTGGGATCTTTCAGTTTTCTAACATCATACCTCTTCATCGACTTACTTGTAATCTTCATTCTGACTTTGAAATTACCTACAACTGGTACATGATCAGAATTTATGTCTGCTTCCGGGTATGTTTTAACAGATATACAACTGTTCCCATACCTCTTATTTACTAGCATGTAATCAATCTGATTTCTTACAATCCTTCTCACAGGATCCTCTGGAGATTTCCAGGTGTACAGTTCCCTTGGGTATAGCTTTAACCATGTGTTCATTATTACTAATTGATTTGCTTCCGCAAAAATCTCCAACGTATCTCCTCGATCGTTCCTGTTTCTTAGACCAAATGGTCCAACTGCAGATGATGATTTGCTGGCCCCAACTTTGGCGTTGAAGTCACCCATGACAATTGTTCTTGGTCTTGCTTTTTCAACCTTTTCGCGACTTGATTAATAGTATGTTATAGTTCTTCTATCTCTTCTTCTGTTCCTTCTGTTGAAGGTGCATACACTTGAAATATATTGATGTCGATTGGTCTTGCTTTTAGTTGTATGAGCATTACTCTTGCTGAGATTGGGATGATGCTTCTTTTGTCAATATAATGCCGATACCCAATTCATGTTTGCCGTTATCCATTCCAAAATAGTAAACGCAGTGTTCCCCGATATTTGCGGTTCCTGAACCTGGCCAACGCATTTCGCTTATTCCCAGAATATTTAATTTCATGTGTGCCATTTCTTGTATTGCATTATGAATTTTACCTTCCTGTGCCATGGTTTTCACGTTCTATGTGCCTATTCTTTATATTTTAATCTTTTTGTTATACTTGTAACTGCTCTTCCCGGAGATCCGATTGAGGAGCTTACTCCGAAATTAAATTTCGCTGCAAGCAGAGCCATTTGATTCTACTAGGACTTATTTAATCCGGATCTTTAATGGGGTGTCTTGTCCCAATCTTTTTTCCTTATCTCTATGCCGTTGATCGCTTCCACGGTTTTTCCTTCTTCAGGACAAAGCGGTGCCCTATCATTTACTAGCTCCTCCTAGTCTTCTTCTTCCCCTTCTTAGAAGTCTTCTTAACCTCTTTATATTTTGACATCCATCGTTCCAAGCCAATCTTTCTGATAATAGGAAAAATATCTTTAAAGCAGTAAACGTTTGTAATTTTGGATATCTCAGATGTATTTTTTGCCATACTGTCCACTAATTCGTTTCCAATTACTCCATTGTGCCCTCTAACCTAAAGTAAAGTAACTGTTTTTTTTTTGTGAATTTTAGTTCATGTAATAATTGTTTGATATCAAGTATATAATGGCGTTTTGAAAACTATCTAATAGATTGCTACGAATAGCTTGTAATACTGCCTGAGAATCTGATACTATTACGATGTTCTCACAATAATTAATGACACATCAAGTTAGTGCTTTCTGTATAGCAGCAGCCTCAGCTGTAAAAATAGAACAACATTCAGGAATTCGATATTTCTCAACATAACTGCTGTTTGAAATAAAAAAAGCGAAACCAGTTCTTTTAACAGTTTTTGATCCATCTGTATAAATTATTGTTAAATCTTCCCCTAATTTGCTTAGTATGGATTTAAATATCAGATTAGTTAAAATTGGCAAGTCTAAATAAGAGGACAATATAGTGGTTGGTTTGTCTATAAGAACTTCAGGGTCTTGTTCGTAAAAAATAAATTTTGGTAGCTCTAATATATAATGATTGAAATGAATTCGTATCAATAAAAGATTCTGTAAGGGGAGAAGAATTTTTTATTCTCCAGTTAGAATTTGTAAATATTAGAATTATAAATGTTTGAAACAGAGTTGAATATCCGTAACTAAATGTACCAGAGCATCAATGGTACCTTGACCTCGACGAAATCCATACTGCGAGTAGGGAAAAACTGAACTACTTTCAATAAAATGTTCTAATCTACATTTTATTAACCCTTTAAAGGATTTTGTCATACATGATAATAAAGAAATAGGTCTATCAGATGATGGAAGTTCTGAGTTCAAGTTAAATTTGAGTAAAGGGCATATGATAATATTGTTTAAAGTATCGCAATATTCTTGTTTCAACCACCAACTATTAAAGACTTTTTCTTATTAAAGAACTTAATAAGTTCTATGTTGTGCAAATCTGTTTAAAATTAAAATATAAAAATAGTATTTTTGTAAGACGTTATAAGAATATTTAAATCGTTGTAGATCTGTATATTAATGGAATCACTCTTCCGCTGCAACCTGCTACCACCCATTACTTAATTTCAACATCTCCTTAATTTATTCCGATATCAAATTTAGTATATGTCAGATCCGCAATATAACTCACAGAATTAATTCGCTTCAGTCACTCCCTTGTCATCTTCCAGACGCATTTTGTTAAATTTTTGGATAGAAAATTTAATAATTTATTTGACAAATATAAATATGATACAATTCCAGAATAAATTCAAAAACTTGGATTGGTAACTTACCAGTAAAATAAAATTAACTATAGACCGATAATATGTACTGGTGTAATGTTTTCATTTTTTTAGTCATAGCTGCCCTTACATTTTAATTCTGCTGTACCACGATATGTCTTTGCCATCCAGTAAACTGTTTATATTTCGTCGAATTACATCGTAGTTTTAAGTTTCCATATAATTAACTTCGTCTGTAATTAGTCTATCTAAAAAGTACGTATTACTTTTACCATGTAATTAGTTTTGAATTATAAACGTACACGGTGCACTTTCTACCTCGAAGTATATATTAAAAAATGTTCAAGTTGAAGTAGTCTGGTTTTAAGGTATAAATAATATTATGTAGATACCAACCAAAAGTTGAGGCAGAATAGTTTTGGTGTCCGATGGAGACACTTGTTAAGTGAGCAGTGTTTTAAGTACCGTTTTGTGTTGATAACTACTCGTCTAAGTGGTATTTTTTTTTTATTTTTGTCCCCCTTTATTTGATCATAAAATATTCAGCAACTGCCCACGTTTTGACCTTATTGTTACCTCTCCTATTTCTTTGTTTATTTGGGTCATCCAGATAAGCATGGTTTTTAAATTACTCTTAAAAAGGGTCTTGGATGCCTGTTTTTTAAGAATCACGCTTCACGATACATGGCTTAGAGGTGAATGGATTTGCGATGGTTGACCCCTGAATTTCGAGATAAAATTGACATGAACTAAAAAGCTTTTTTGGTCCAAAAATTGTGGCCCATACCCCTCAATATTGACTGCTGAATTTTTAAATAATAATTCATATACTTTTTTTGAAAAATTTTATGTAGTTTATAAAGTAATTTGAGTCCTTTATAAATCCGCAATAACACAGTTAAAGGTTGGCAAAGCGACAGGACCTGATAGTAGGATACAAGCAGAACTACTCAAACTAATGGACAACGAATCAATAGCAATAATCGCAAAGATATTCAACAACATATACAACTCTGGAGAAATACCAACAGAATCGCTGAAATCTGAGTTTGTTGCACTTTCAAAAAAACCAGGAGCCAAAAAATGTGAAGATTACCTTACTATAAGCCTCGTGAGTCATCTACTAAAATTGTTCCTAAAGATAATTCATAAGAGAATCTACAAGCTGTGTGAAAGTCAAATTTCCCCTAACCAGTTCGGGTTCACAAATGCTGTTGGTACTAGAGAGGTTTTGTTCTCAGTACAAGTCTTATTCCAGAGATGCAGAGACATCAACTGCGAGGTATACGCATGTCTGGTTGATTACGAGAAAGCGTTTGATCGAGTACAGCACGGCAAGATGATGCAAGTACTAAAAGAAGCAGGAATTAACAACCAAGATCTGAAAATAATTAGAAATCTTTACTGGAATCAGACAGCAAATCTTGAAGGTGAACACACTGACTATGTGAAAATCATGCGTGGAGTGAGGCAAGGCTGTATTTTGTCTCATCTAATCTTCAATCTGTACTCTGAAAGAATATTAATCGAAGCTTTGCTCGAAACTGAAAAAGGTATTCTACTAAATGGTTACCGCCTAAACAACATCAGATATGCAGATGACACCATAGTATTTGCGGAGTTCTTATGAACAAAATCACGTATTACAGTCAACAATATGGACTCAATATAAACGTTAAGAAGACAAAGCTTATGATAATTAGCAAGAAAAGGATAACAGAATGTCAACTGTACGTCAACCAATCTTCTGTAGAAAGATTGACGCACTACAACTCCCTCGGCACCATAATAAATAAAGAATGGACCAACAACCAGGAGATTAGAGCACGCATCGGAAAAGCTAGATTCACCTTCAATCGGATGGGGGCCTTCTTCAAGATTAACAATCTCTCTCTTGATACAAAAGTAAGAATGCTGCGATGATACGTCTTCTCTGTCCTTTTTTATGGTGTTAAATCGTGGACCTTGAACGAAGATATATGCAAAAAACTGGAAGCATTTGAGATGTGGCTATATCGGTGAATACTTAAGATCCCGTGGACTGACCGAGTCACAAATGAGGAGGTCCTCAGAAGAATAAATAAGAACCGAGAGGTACTGACAAGGAAAAATATTTGGAAAACGAGGTCCAGGAAGAAAAAGAACATCTTGGTTAATGAACCTCACAATCTGGTTTAATACAACATCTGTGCAGTTTTTCCGCGCTGCTGCAGATAAGATAAAGATTGCCATGATAAGCTCCAACATTCGTAACGGATAGGCACATCAAGAAGAGGAATAAATATTTGTTTAATAATTATTGGCGCTCCCAGTTTTCTAGCATTTCGATTTCCTTTGGTTCTGTCAAGCTATTATCTTTGTGTTATTTATATTTATACCCACCTTAGAGGCGCCCGATAATGAGCAACGATCCCTTCATATTGTGCTTGTGTTACGACCGGCTTATTATCACCTGAAATCATTTTTTGGCCGTTACACGGGTGATATTGAAATGACTCAGAAACATCAAACTAAAAGCCCAGACCTATAAAAATTACGACCAAGTCATGTAATGTAGATGACCTGGTTATCTTAGCCCACGGTAAATTTAATGGCACAGTCAGATATAGAATGCAACAGGCTATGACTAGTGACTATTTACAAAATAGACTTTAAATATAGGGCTTAACATAAGTCCCTAGAAGTTTAACATCATGAAATTGTATAAAAAAGAAATTTATAAGCAAAATCTAGTGAATGAAAGAAAGTATGAAAAAGACAGAAAAGATTTGATTTCACGTTCAAAGCGTCTATGTATCTATTGATACGTATTTCGACTTAATAAGTCTCATCAGAATAGTTATTCATAGCCGTTCTTAACGTGAAAAATAATCTTCTCTGTCTTATTAGAAGCAACAATAACATGGCTTCGTTATGGACGCAATAGCGACATCTGATAGAAAAATCGGTAAGATAGTTTCGAAACAAATTCAGATTTCTGCTTTAATCTGGAGCCTTCTAAAAATTGCAAGGCATGACCAGACGATGATAAAGATGTTAAAAGAGACATGGGGAATCTAAAATTTGCATTCCACGACATGTCTATTCATCTAGGCAGAAATCCTAACGAATTTGTTTCTCGTACTCATACAGAGTAGATCCGAATAAAATGAAAAAGACAAAAAAGATTTGATTTCACGTTCAAAGCGTCTATGTATCTATTGATACGTATTTCGACTTAATAAGTCTCATCAGAATAGTTATTCATAGTCGTTCTTAACGTGAAAAATAATCTTCTCTGTCTTATTAGAAGCAACAATAACATGGCTTCGTTATTCGGATCTACTCTGTATGAGTACGAGAAACAAATTCGTTAGGATTTCTGCCTAGATGAATAGACATGTCGTGGAATGCAAATTTTAGATTCCCCATGTCTCTTTTAACATCTTTATCATCGTCTGGTCATGCCTTGCAATTTTTAGAAGGCCCCAGATTAAAGCAAAAATCTGAATTTGTTTCGAAACTATCTTACCGATTTTTCTATCAGATGTCGCTATTGCGTCCATAACGAAGCCATGTTATTGTTGCTTCTAATAAGACAGAGAAGATTATTTTTCACGTTAAGAACGGCTATGAATAACTAAACTAAACTAAACTAAATTAAGGGCAAAAGAAGTGTGGGAAGAAGAAAAATATCGTGGCTTCGTAATCTATGTGAATGGTTCGGGTGTAGTTCGATTGAACTTTTTAGGCGCGCTGCTAACAAAGTCGCAGTGGCCATGATGATTTCCAATCTCCGCTAGGAGTGGCACGAGAAGAAGAAGAAGATGAATAACTATTCTGATGAGACTTATTAAGTCGAAATACGTATCAATAGATACATAGACGCTTTGAACGTGAAATCAAATCTTTTTTGTCTGTTTCATTTTATTCGGATCTACTCTGTATGAGTACGAGAAACAAATTCGTTAGGATTTCTGCCTAGATGAATAGACATGTCGTGGAATGCAAATTTTAGATTCCCCATGTCTCTTTTAACATCTTTATCATCGTCTGGTCATGTCTTGCAATTTTTAGAAGGCTCCAGATTAAAGCAGAAATCTGAACTTGTTTCGAAACTATCTTACCGAAAGAAAGTATCTTTTACTATTTATAAAAAGATTAGTGCGTGGTTTTAATATCGTATGCTGTATTTCTTTCCCTAAGCTATAATTGCATAGGTATATGCTTGTTCTTCTTCTTCTTCTACTTCTTGCAGGTCTTTCGATCTATTTAATTCTGAAGCTGCCTCTGGTTAATTTCCTGGGAGGTAGATTGCCAACTATCCCTCCATATTTTAGGTGGTCTTCCGGGAGGTCTTGAACCGGGCGGGTTGTTTTCTAAGTCAATTTTTGGGAGTCTATTCTCATCCATTCGTCTTACATAATTGTACCACATTATCTTACGCTGTCTTCCCCATCTTACAATATCTTGAATTTTGCACTGCTCTCTGACGTTTGTATTTTTCACCCTGTCTCTTCTTGTTTTGCCCACTATTGTTCTTAGGGTTTTCATTTCGGCAACTCTTAGCATCTGTTTCGTCTTGTTGGTATCTTCGCGCACTTCTATGCCATATGTCATGATTGGTCGTATGCAAGTCTTGTAGATTCTAATTTTACTATCTGTGCGCATATACGGATTTGACCAGACTGTCTCCCGCAGACATCCCGACAATGCGGTTGCTTTGTTGATCTGACTCCTTAGGTCCTTTACTATGTCGTGTGTGCTTGAAATATCTATGCCCAGATATCTGAATTGCATCACCTGTTCTATGGGGTTGTTCTCAATCACTAACTTACATCTGAGCGGGTCTTTTGCTATTGTCATACATTTAGTTTTGTTGGTAGAAATGGTCATATTTATTTGGCGGCTTGTTTGAAAGAACTGAAAGAGCTGTCTCTGAAGATCATCTACTGATTCGGCAATAATTGCTGCTCTATCTGCGTAACACACCATACCAATTCTTTTGTTGCCCATTCTGTATCCGAGATTGAGAGATGTTACTTTGTTTATAATTTTGCCCATGAGTAGGTTAAACAAGAAGGGGCTTAAATTGTCGTTTTGTCTAATTCCTAAATGCTTTTTAAGACGTAGAAATTGGGTATTTATCCTCTCTTTTACTGATATATTGTAGATTGAAGGTAAATTTATTAGAAGTTTATTTGTAAGCCACTTCTGGTAATGCTCGAAGAGATAATATGTCGTGATAATTACCGAATTTAGATTGTGATTTTCACCTCAAATACGAATCCTCAAGGAAGCTCTCCTCATTACCAATAGCAACAATAATGAAACTTTGTCCTTAGGGAACTGGCTTCTTCAGACCAATACAATTGTTATCACTCCAATAATTGTATTACTTTATGCAATCCAATCGCAAGTACGTCTGATCTGTGAAAACAATCTCTTGAGTTTCCCTACGTAATTTCTAAATTTCTAAAAAATACAAAGTGCTGCTAAAATTTATATTTATATACAATGCATCAAATATTTACCTATCAAATAAAACACCTAATTAATTAAGGGTAAATATAAACATTAGTACAGAAGATTTTTACGTATAATTTTCGAAAACCATACACACAATTGTGCTTCTGTTGTACCTTCAGCATCAACCTCAAAATCTATTTAATTAGCAAAGCTGTCATCGTTGGGAGAAATAATATCAGGCTTAATCGTGATAATCGTGTTTTCAGGTGTCAATCATCTATTTTATTTAAACACGTAAATCATTCAATGTTATTAGTGAAAAGTACATACAGAGATTTTAGTTGATTTATTTACAGTAGAAATTCAAATTAAATGAAAATTTACTTTTTAGTCCAGTCTTCAAAGATTTGGTCTCTAAAAATGAGACAAACAAGCTGAGTTTTGATAAGAATAAAAATGTTGTGACCCAAAATAAGTTGCAAAAAACCCGAGATTCCCTGTAAAGTCCCCCTTGTGGGGGAGAACATCGATTTACAAAGAATCTATACGCCTTGGAGCTTATTGCAACATAATGGTAAGCTACAATGTTACAGATTTCTATTTTATTGCATGTATACAGTGTGTCCGTAAAGTATGGAATAAATTCGATATTTCCTAAATAAAAAGCTTTTTTAAAAAAATCTAAAACACGTCGATTTTTAAATTTAATATTCTACATTTTACAATAAAATTTCATTATACAAGGTGATACATATTACAGTGATGACAGTGATTACACTAAGGGATATAATTTGAAAGATATGCGCTTAGAAAATTAATTTTTATTGATTTTTAATATTAATAAATCGTCGGTATACTGCGAAAACCAGGTAAATGTCGGAATACCGAAATCGAGAAAAAACGTTTTTAATGTTTAGTTTTTTATTGTGAATTAAGCAGTCAGCTTGATTTTGATATTAGGTATTCAAGGTAACACAAATATAATAAACCAAGTATAATATTTTCCAGTTTTGTGATCGAGATATGAGGCTTTTACTAGGTAATAGCAATGTTTTAAGGCATTAGTCGATATTTATGACATTTAACTGGTTTTCCCTGAAAATTTTATTAACATCTGTGTGTGGTTATAGTTATTATTTATATGAATGATAGGCAGTTTTATAGAAAAAATCAAATTTATTTCGAATATAATAATAACAATATTATTATTATGAGGCTTCCTCGTCCGATTCGTCACTGAAAGCAGGCTCTGACAAGATGTCTGTTACATCATTTCTCGTTTTCAAATTACGATACCACCCGTGATATTCCTCCGGTATCACTCCCTTATCACATAGCTATACCAAATCTCTCTTTTTTGCTATGCTAATTGGCAAATGTGCATCATTAAGTCGCTTAAGTTCTTCAAGATTGCTTGTATTAGTTGATAACTTGGCGTGCTTTTTTCTTGTTGACTGCCGTGCAGTATCAGTAAGGAAATAATTGAAGCTTGTTGACAATGTCATAATTAAAATAGATTCTCTTTGTCTCTCCTTTCACGAATCTCGTTCTTTTTATCTTCAACCACATTATTTTTTCGCTGTTTTGGTCTTTTGTCCGGTTTTTAATTAAAGTGTGTGACAAATTTTTTAAATCATAAAAGTCGTAGTATTTAAATTCTTTACACTTGTATGGTTCTATACATACTTTTTTATCATCAACCTTGATATTTTTAGTTCCTGTTGCATTTTGAAAAACAGACAAGTAATCTGGCATCGCATAGATAGATCTGTGTTTTTTAGCGGTTTCGATACTACTCTGCATAGAGTCAACTTCCATATAGGAATGTCCAGACTCTAAAAATTTGTGTTCAATAATATTTAAATTGTCTATGTTTTGAACATCCCATAATAGTAAGGTTGCAATATGCTGATTACGATTCTGTCATCTGCAGGTATCAGAAAATAAACTTATTTCACTTACATATTCTGGAACACTTTTGATAAGTTAATTTCTGACCAGGCAAAACAGTAAGCTGCATTTGGTAATGCGGCTTCATATAAACACAAATTGTAGACACATAATTTTCGAGAATAATATAGTTTTCCAGTCAATCCACTTGGAATCTGTAGTACGGCCTGTACTACATTAGATCTTTTCTTATCATTTTGTTTTTTAAGATTACATACTTCTTTTATTTTCTGATGTTCTCTGTAACTGTCTTCTAAATCCGATTTGTCAGTTGCCCTATCATATTTATTACAAACTAAACATTGATCTTTTTTAGCAACAAAAAAGCTTAAATTATAGTCGTTAGA
This sequence comes from Diabrotica undecimpunctata, assembly GCF_040954645.1. NCBI lineage: Eukaryota > Metazoa > Arthropoda > Insecta > Coleoptera > Chrysomelidae > Diabrotica > Diabrotica undecimpunctata. The sequence continues at coordinate 124,856,573 of NC_092811.1, forward strand.
AAATATTCTTCGATATGTAATTTCGCTAACACCTTCCAGTTTCTTCTGCTCACTGTCATTTATAAAAAGTTGGTACATTTTTCTTATACTTCAATTTTTGTCCAAATATCTACGCTTTGAACTTTGGCGAATATAATGTGGGCCCATGGTTGGAAAAGAGTCAATATGAGCCTTCACGATTTTTCGGGTTTTACTGCTTGTTTTATTTGGCGGAGTATGCTTGCCTCTTTTATCCGTATCTGCATAACAGCCTAGAATATCAGATTTTCTTACAACATCTTGTATTAACGACGCTGATATACAAAGTGTCTTACAAAAAAATTTCTCACATACCTGTATGTCTTGACCATTCAAAGAAAAGTAACACTTTTTGGAAAATGCACGTGGTTTTTTAAACTTCAACGAACTGCAACGACTCTCTTTGGTGGCTTCGTTTTAATACGTGCAATAAGAAAATGTTTCTGGCCTATATATTCTAACTTTCAATAATCACGACATAGTCTTTGTCTGTAATCTTCGCTGAAATAACTGGCACATTTGTAAAAGCACTCTGAACAATTAACTGGTTTTGGCAATTTTGCTGGTCTATGGTCTTTTTTTATCTCATAAGGCAAACCCTCAGCACGCCTCCTTTTTGCGACATTTATTACTCAATCTTTGGGGTTAACTTTTCTCCAACGTTTTAGTGGACGTACGTCTTTCCATACTTTGTCAAGAAGTAGATTTAATATCCAACTAGCTATTTTAGTTGACACTAAATTGTTCGTGGATGCACCTATTTCAGTATCTTTTTTCTCATCATTTAGGCTATCAAAGACAGCTGTGTGTAAATCATATAGACTTCCTAGAGAGAGCGATCCCCCTTCACTTGGCTGATATGTGGGGTCTACATCTGAAAAGTCACTATCAAAAATGGATTCCATCATTGAGACTATATTGTTATCAGAATCATCAAGAATTGAACTGCTGTCTTCAGTTATTCTATCTGTGTATGTGTTATAAAGATCATTTATGGGTTTAGCTTAGTAACCATTTCTAAATTTTAACTCAACCCGTTTTCAGGTAGAATGAAGTAAGTGTACTTAAAGGTTTTTACTAGTCGATATAAAAGAGAAATTTTAATAAATCATACACGTAAAATGTATTAAAGACACTTATCACCTTTTTACTGAATATAGTTTGCAGTAGTAGAAACATATTGTTGTCCGGCATAATAATATATGTGGGCTTACTTTGTTTTACATGCAACAGAACTTTAATTTTATTGAAGTAAGTAGCAATATATTGTTTTATTTGAAAATGAAAAGTTGATTAGGTGTAACTTATTTGTTTATTACACAAATTATCTGCTGAATGGTAAGTCGTATCATTTATTGGGTTTTACCTGTATGTAGAGCGGAAAAAGCTGAGAATTTTGGTATACTTAACTCAATATTTTAACATTTGTCATTTACCTGGTTTTCGCAGTATACCGACGAAATTATAACTAAATTATAATAAATAATATTGTTCTGAAGCTATTTTCTTGTGGCATTTTAAATTAATTTATATTTAAATGGGAATAAGCCACAATTAAAGGTTAAAATACGTTTATTGACGTTTCAATTTCCACTTCGGAAATCGTTATTTTTTTATTTATTTTTTTTTTAGAACGATTTCCGAAGTGGAAATTGAAACGTCAATAAACGTATTTTAACCTTTAATTGTGGCTTATTCCCATTTAAATATAAATTATAATAAATAACTTGAAAGTAATCAAGTAATTAACACATTCTTCTTCATGTGCCTTGTCCATTCCGAACGTTGGCAATCAACATGGCTATTCTGACTTTGTTTACGGCAGATCTGAATAGTTCAGCAGATGACAATCCGAACCATTGCCGCAAGTTTTGGAACCACGAGTGTCTTCTCCTCCCTGGACCCCTTCTGCTGTCTAATTAACAATTAACACAACTGCAATTAACACATTACTTAATCTTAAATGTTCGAATTGTAGCCCTTGTTGTATTTGACAGTAACCCAAACGTTGTACAAATTCTTGTAGAACCTTGTTTGTGCTTTCTTGAAAAATATTGTTTACTTCTTTACGAATTATAGTTTTTAAGTCTCCAATATTTGCAGGTTTCGTTTTATAAACAACATTCTTTAAATGACCTCACATAAAATTATCCAAAGGATTGAGGTCTGGCGACCTCGCCGGCCATTCAATATGTCCACGTCTTCCAATCCACCTGTTCGCACTGTTGAGGCGGAGGCGCACCATCCTGTTGAAACCATAAACTTTTATCAAAACCTCCAAGATTAATTGAACTGGGGAATAAATTAACTAAAGTAGATACTAGATACCCACTTAAAAACTGAAGGTATGCTGGACCGTTTAAATTACCTTCGAAATTGTAAGGTCCAATGATTTTATTTCTTACAATGCCAGCCCATACGTTTACCTTTTGCGGGTATTGTGTATGATGTTCCTGCATCCAGTTGGAGTTTTCTTTTGCCCAGTATCTACAATTCTCACGGTTTACCTCGCGATTTAATTTGAATATAGCCTCATCAGAAAAAATAATATTTTGAACCAAGAAAGGGTTTCGGTGGCTGTTATCCATCATTATTATTTTGCAAAATTGTATTCTTTTATCTGGATCATCCTCGCATAATTCCTGTATTACTGTGAATTTTACTTACTTTACTTACTTTTACGTACTTTGTGTACCGTTGTTTTGCAAACATCGGGATCACTACTAACCTTACGAACATAAGTGTGCGCATCTTCTTCAAATGCAAGTAGAACATCTTATGTTGTAACATAATTTACAGAGGGACGACCTGATTTGCGTGCATTTTCAACCGTACCAGTTTTTCGAAATTTCTTTTCAATCTTGCTTACTGTTGACTGCGTGATGGGTATTTCTGGATATTTATCATTAAATAAATTACACACTTCCATTTGAGTTCGCGATTTGTCTCCATGCCCAATCATCATAAGTATTTCAATTTTTGCTTTACACTCAAATTCATTTCTACTTAAAATTAATTCTAAGCAATAATACAGAACATTCACGAATTTATACAATCATTGTACTCATCATCATCATCACTGGCTCGACAACCCTTTTTGGGTCTTGGCCTATTCCAGGATTCTTCTCCATTCTGATCTGTTTCGTGCTTTTTTTCTCCAGTTTTTTATTTTTAAGGTTGTTATATCATTTTCTATTTGTTCTAAGTATCTCAGTTTCGGTCTTCCTCTTGTTCTTTTTCCTACTGGCATCTGTTTGAATATTTTGTTTGGTATTTCGCCTTCTTCCATTCTTTCTACATGTCCTATCCAACGTAGCCGTCCTATTTTAATGAATGTGATAATATCCGGATCCTGGTATATTTTGTATAGTTCAGAGTTGTATCGTCTTCGCCATATTCCGTTTTCTTTTGTGCCCTTATATACGTGTCGCAAGATTTTTCTTTTGAAGGTGGCTAACAACGTTTCCTCTCTTTTAGTGAGTGTCCAGGTTTCTGAGCCATATGTGAGTACCGGTCTTATTAGGGTTTTATATATTTGGCATTTTGTCTTTCTTGCGACGTTATCTGATCTTAGGTGTCTAATTAAGCCATGGTAACATTTATTTGCAATAAATATTCGCCTCTTCACTTCCTCCGTAACGTTATTATCAGAAGTGACTAGGGATAACAGGTATATAAAGTTTTTTACCCCCTCTATGTTGTATTCTCCTATTGTTATATTTTGTGGCTGCCTTATTTCTGCGTTTTTACTTACCTGCATATATTTTGTTTTGGTCTGATTGATTTTAAGACCACTATTTTGTGCAGCTCGTTCTATTTGGTTGTATGCCTCTATCATTTCTCTTCTTGATCTTGCGATTATGTCAACATCATCTGCAAATGCTAGTATTTGCACGCTTTTATTAATGATTGTTCCTCGTGTATTGACTGTTGTGTCCCTCAGTATTTTCTCGAGTACGATGTTGAACAAGATGCATGATAGAGCGTCTCCCTGGCGTAGTCCCTTTTTCACATCTATTGTTTCCGTTAATTCATTTTGTATCCGGATTCTACTTTCTACTTTTAGAGATCATTGTACTACTTAATTGATATTACTATTTAAATGGGAATAAGCCACAATTAAAGGTTAAAGTACGTTTATTGACGTTTCAATTTTCATTTTGGAAATCGTTCTCAAAATTTTGAAAACGATTTCCGAAGTGTAAATTGAAACGTCAATAAACGTACTTTAACCTTTAATTGTGGCTTATTCCCATTTAAATAGTAATTACTTTGGTGAAATTTTGTTTTGATAGTTTCATGACAAACGCAGTAATTCCTTTTTATTTTAATTTTCGCAAATTTTACAAACGCACATACGTCTTTTTAAGCACGTATTTTTGCACATCACGAACTGCCATTTTCATTTTATTGCCCGAGCTTAATATTATTTGTAAAATATATTTTCGGCGAGCAGAAACTTCATTTCTGCCTCATATTTAAAGTGTTTTTAAAAGTTTTTTAATGTTGTTTTACGGACACTGAGAGCTCGACACGTGTTCGCGTAGACAGAACATTAGTTTTACACGTCTATTATGTTTTTCTGCCTTTTCACTCCGAAGTAGTTATATAGACTAGAAATTAGATCATCTACATACAAGAAACTCCTCAACGTTTTCAACTTTCAACTTTAAAACAACTTCCAGAACAAACTTCCCGGTATTTTAAACGTTAAAGGGAAAGCTTTTAGTTTAAACTCAAAAATTGTATTAAATTTCAGTCCCAAAAATATATATTTTAGTTTTATTCCTAATAAGACAAGAGTGGTTTTTTTCATAAGTATTTATATTCATTTTTAAAAAGATCTGTAAATCTTTGTATGACAATTTGATAGGTCTTCGATTAATCGACTTAAACGTTACAGCAACTTTAATAAACAAATAATCATTGTGGTTTATTGGAAAAGTGCCCGTTTATAATTTTTTAAACAACTAAAGAAAGAAACTATTACAGAAGCACCGAAATCGTCAACAGGAAGAAAACCACGGCAAAGAGACGATATTGCAAAGCAAACAATTCGAAGAAGAGTGCACTGTAATAGGAATTTAACAAAGAAGTTTCGTGAAAACAATTAATAGTTACTCATTGTACAAGACGATAAAATTGTACTTTATCTTCGAGAGCGTTTTTTAGCGTCGAGACGTCAGTCGAGACGCTAATTATGCTCGAGAAGATAATGCGATTTTATTGTCGTGTGCAATACAACATTTTTTTTCTATAGCAAGACTTCAAGTTCACATAAAAAATAGAATTTCAAAGAAAATTGTAATTTTTAGCACAAAAATCGCAATTGTGTTGCTACGTTGCTAAGGATATGAATTGCTCTGTCAACAAATGTCAAACAAATGTTACGTTTTCGTTTTTGCGGAGAATATTGTTGCGTTTTGTGAACAAAGTGAATAAATACGAAATGGATGGAAAAGAATTAACACAAAAAAAGGAAAACCTGCCATCAGATGTAGAAAATGCAGCGTTGGAAGCAGAAAGTTTATTGTTGCCATAAAAATCTAGGATGATGTATTAGAAAGAATACCATTTAATCCTTAATGTGTTTGAATTTGTAAATTTTATTGAATAAAAAAAAGTTAAAACATTGTATCTACTCTTGCTGTTAAAGTGTCACTTTATCTACCCTTGCGGTTAAAGTGGTACTTTATCTACTCAAAACAGTTGTTATAGCAACACTTTAACATTAGCTATGGAAAAAACGATTTTTTTGTAGTTGAATTCCCAAAGCAAACGCATAATACCATAGCAATCGATGATCAGGTACCTGAAATAAGTTAGAAATTATATCAATCAAAATGTTTTACATTATACAGTGATGAGTGTCTTACCACCCGGCAAAATAGCGGAAAGGATAGAAGACAGATTAAGTTGTGAGATAGTACGAGATAAGGCTAGTATTAGACGTGTCTGTTTGACTTCAGTCATAATTATACGGATGACCTCGAAAATATTTTATTTTAATAATTTCTGATGTTAGAATAAATGATTAAATATATTAAGATATATTATAGTAAAAAACATTAATTAGTAGCGATTTTAAATTATAAATGTTTAAGTTTATTTAATTATAAAAATAACTCAACTGAAATATTTGACTAAACTAAAGGTAGGTACGTTCCGAAAACAATTATTGTATATAAAATTGGAGTAATAGTTAGATACGTTGTCTATTGACAAGAAGACTGGGGTTCAATTCACACCAAGGGTAAAATTTTTGTTTTACTCAATAAAAAATAATAAAAAATATGATACATACTAGGTAACAAGTTTTCGAAAAACTCATTATTTACAATTTATTCTTATTCCAATGTTACAAAATAGAAATACAAAATATTTCAAATTCAATTCCAGTTTTACAGTCTTCAGTTGTGAATGGAAAATAATCCATTGAAGACTGTTTAATGTCAAGTCCATCACTAAATTCTCAGTGTTAATATCAATTCCTCTGTACAGGTAATGATTTTCAAAACAATTGACGACATTGGAATGGATGCGCGCGAACGGCTACCTGCTTTATAGCTAACCAAATCATCAAGCCTTCAAGTTATCAAATAATAACACACCGAGAAGTGTTATTTACGGTAAACAGAAACTTTTTATTGAAAAAACAATTCGTGAAAAGGATTTTAACGGTCGAGGAAAAAGTGCAAATTGTTGTCTGGCATGTGAATGGATTATCAGACAACATGATTAGACAACAATTTGTGAATATGGTTCCAAATAGGCCGGCTCCATCACGATCAACAATTCAGTCTATTATACGTAATTTTTTTACTTATGGATCCGTGTTCGCTCCAAGAGGAGTTCGCAGACGAAGGGAGGTAAATCCAGATTTGGAACTAAGGGACACTTTGATTTGTGCAAGTATTGAGCAAAATCCTACCCAATCAACATCTCGTCTCGGAGAACAATATGGAATTCCAAGATTTAGAGTAGGTGAAATTTTTTAAAGACATCGATACTGTCCCTATAAACTTCATAAATCCAACGAACAATTCCCTGGGGATCAATATAGACGTTTAGAATTTTGTCAAACTGCAGTGGAAATGTCACATCAAGATGAACATTTTTTAGAGAACGTTTTGTTCACCGATGAATGTACGTTTTCATTGCATGGCCGTCACAATTCAATCAATGCTAGGTATTGGTCTCGAGGAAATCCTCGTCAGATTTATGTCGCTCGTACCCAGTGTCTTCGAAAAGTAAATGTTTGGGGAGGCATAATAGGGAATCATGTCATTGGTCCATTTTTTATAGACGGTATGTTGACTGGGCGGAAATACTTGGAACTTCTGCAAAATGAAATTGTCCCAGCCCTTCGTAATTTACCAATAACTTTCGATTCCATATGGTTTCAACACGATGGTTGTCCTGCACATAATTCTCGCATCGTCAGTGAATATCTCAGTGCGACTTTTCCTAATCGATTGATTAGTGGCCACGGAGATATTTTTGGCCTGCGATCTTGCACCTTGTGATTTTTTTATTTGGGGATATATCAAGTCCAAACTATATGAGAGATATAACGATGAGAACATCGTGCCTTGAACTCTGATCCATCAGACTTTTATAATTCTTTAGTGACAGTTTGGGTTATTGTTCTGCTGCTAATGAAGGCTTATTTGAACATATTGTAAATACGTTTATTTACAATATTTTTTTATTTTTGTAGAATTTTTACTTATTTAAACATTCTTTAAAAGTTCTTTTAATTTTGAAGAATTTTTACTTTATTTTCGAAAGTACGACGATACTGTTTTGTCAATAAGATTTTTTGTTTTAACTTTAAACACTTCTAATACTAGTAACGACTGACATAAATGTTTAATGATTCAAAGCAAAGCGATCTTTACATAATTTCAAATTATTAAAAAAAAAAAGAAAATCACATGAGGGTTTTGAACTCTAATCGTCTGCGATGTCTGTGTCGCAATGTCGAATTCTTACCACTAATCCACGAAGGATTTATAATTATTCTGTCACAAGAGTGTATGAACCTCCTCAAATCATAGTAGAAATTATTCTTGGTTAATAATTTAAAACTTTAGATTAAATAATCACTATTAATTAAATTATTTTATTCACATTTTTGCTTTATTGTGGTCAATCAGTTTTTACTTTATGCGAAATTAAAAAATGGAAATACGTCACACATTCGACGTTACTCATAATAATCATGACCGAGGTGATTTAGCTCGAAGCTAACGTCTAAAGGTGTGAGACTATCGCTAGTGATAATGTAATGTAATATAAATTATAGGTTTCTCCGATTATTTCTCACCTCTACGAGGTTCATTTCTTTTTATTTCACAAGGTAACTGTGTTTTCTATCTCTTACGTTAAAAAGCCGGGTGGTAAGACACTCATCACTGTATACAAGACCAGTTTACTGCAATTCTAAGTAATATTGAAGGCGTTCGTTTAATATTTTTCTTAGTTTGTTAATTAACATCTTTCGTAACAGAAGGTATTATAATACTATTTTATAATCAATAAGGTGAACTTTGGCCATATACTAAGTTCCCAACGTCAAAGTTGTCTCGCTATATTTACTTATCCTCAGAAATAAGTACCCTAATTTTAACTTGAGCTTTCAGCTTATAGTGTAATATCTAGCGTTTAGTTTATGCGCGACAAAGAGAAGATAAACAGATAAAGTCGTTCCTTGAATAAGAATGTGGTATTATTATTGTCTCCTAATTCGCTTGTGCCACACTGGAAGATTGCGTTTACGGAACATAATTGTCAACTATGTTGGTGTACATTTATTTATGATAGCATTACCAGGTGTCTTATTATATTTCTCTGGTTTTGGGAGCTTGTAACTTTCAGTCGGATTAAAATAGATATATGCGGGGTGCGTTAGATAATTTTGAATACCAAAAATTTATACGAATGAAAGTGACAGAAATATAATATCAGAATATACGACAAAGATGAAAGTTGAAAGCTTACACGATGATTCTACAAGGTATCTATTAGACCAGGGAAATGAGATTTTATTAAGATCGTCGCTTCAGTTACTATCAAACAATTGTTTTATGTTCTACGGTGCGTTTTTAGTGCCAGATTGGCCGATAATTCCATTATGGTACAGAATATCCAAAATAGTTATTTAGAAAAAAATGACGGCAATAGAGATATATAGATAGTTTATTTGACTAAGTTAAACAATGTTTATAGCAAGTCAAGGTACAAATTAAAAATATGAAACATTACAAACTGACTAAAGCACGGAGCCAAGCAGCCATTTTGTGTTTACCGTTCTTGAATGTTGTTGGTTGTTGCAGTGCTCGCGGTTATTAACCCTGGTACATCACACTTATTTTTTAAGGCATGAACTTCACACTCGGGTCTCAGAAACCCAAAGCTGTTTTTTAGCAAAAAAAAAACAGAAAATGTGAATATTTGATGGATTTGGGAGAATATCTAATCTTAGTAGAATTCGTAGAAAAAAATTTAACCATGGTGTGGTATTTCACAAAGAGATATATTTGTTGAAATTCAAAAATAACATTAAATAATATTCAAACATAAAACATTGTTATTAAAACAAATAAACATTAAATTGAAATTATCATCTACCAAAATACACCTGTATAACTATCCTTGTAACAAAAAAATAAACTCTTTTGGTAATATAAGTCTTAGTTGTTCTTAGCCAGGTCATCAGTTTCTTGGATCTTGATGTTCGCATTCACAGCATAGCTGGGCTCTATGTTCCATGCAATATGGTCTGCGACACTCAGAACACGCAAAACTGGTTTTTCTATCTTTTCCTTTTGCACAAAAGCAGCATCTAACTTTTTTTGTTAAATGAACATCATGTTGTGGGGGGACTTCAATTCCCAGAATTTCAGAAATTCTTTGCCGCAGTTTTTTTTGTAAAGTAGCTACGGTCAATCGTTCTTGTAACCATGGTTCAATTAGACTCATTCCTAACTGCTTTAGAAAAGATTTTCGATTATTGTTTCTACTTTCCTTCCAGTGGGGATTTGAGAGAGAAAACAAAACCATTGCATTTATTCCACTAGCATCAAGTATATTGAAAAAACTCGTAGCGGCCAATGTCTGGTCTTCCGTGAGGTAGTGTAAGAATGGCAGAGCTGATCAAATGTATCTGTTCCTCCCTTCGTTTCATTATACGAATGTATAATATTGGGCTTACCCGTAATGGCATTAAGAGAGTCATCAGAATGCAATGTTGACAGCAAAAGAACAATTTTGTTTTTCTTTTACTTCTTTTTTTTTTGAGGAATGTAGCAGGTATTTCTCTCTTATTTTTTCTCAAAGTACCTAGGAGAGTTAATTAATACTGTTCTAACATTTGGTCGGCTAAGGAATTGACGTAAACCAATTATCAACAGTGAGGTTTCGGTTAGTTCCATGTATTGGTTGTGAAAGTTTTCGAACATAATAAGCCGGTACTGATTCATTGTTTTCTGTGGTTACTCTTCCAACGTATGGAATTGCATTGAGCATATAATATGTTTTTGAATCATTTAGCATCATTATTTTCATTCCATAGTTATCAGGATTACTAGCCATGTAGATTCGAAATGGACATTTTCCTCTATATCCTACAAGCTGTTCATCTACAGTACAGTATTTGTATGGTGTATAGCACGATTTACAGTTATTCATAAAAATGTCGAATAATTCTCGTATATTTGCAAATTTATCCACTAATTTTCTTTCTGCTCTACTGTCCTTACTATCAAACCTCAGACATAAGGCTATAAATTAGAATCGCTGCTGTGACATCGTTGCCCGAAATATTCCATTTCCAAATTTTACTGACCAAAGTTCATCTAAGTTACAGTTAGATACTCGTAATGCACCTGCTAAAAATAACAGCCCAATGAAAGCCTTCACTTCTGTTCTAGTTACTGGTCTTGTGTAACTCTGCTGTCTAATATCATTGCATTTACGAATGACTTCTTTCATTTGAGTGCAAAACAATAACATCTATCATTTGTTCGTTGGACAACAAATTCCAAGATTGTTCAGGAGATTGAACTGTGCTCGCTTCTCCTTTGGGGCCAGGTAAATGTATTACAATGTTTTCTCGTCTTGTACAACCCTGTCTTGCTGGTGCTTGTGTACTCCACCGATGACCATTTTTCCCCAGTAAACTAGGAATATTTCTAACTGGTTCAACCACTATTTCGTCTTCATTGTAGCTTTGTTCACTATTGCTGTCTGACAGTTGCTCTTCAACGTAATCTTCATCAGATTCGTCCTCTCCAAACATATCGTCTACGATGTCGTTTTCACTCTCATTCTCCCATAAATTGTCTGCCTCTCTCTGTAATTCTACCTCAGTTAAAGGACGACGATTTTCTCTGCTAGTTGATGCCTTTACTCGACTATTTTCTCTACTAGTTGACGCCATTATACTAAAATAAATAAAAATAAGTTGAAACAAAATTATTACCGTAAACATCACCCTTGGGTCCGGGTACCCATGCTTGTACTTCTGGAAATATCTTACCTCGTTGTTTCACTAAAATACAGCGGATGGCCCGTATTCTAACTTGGCTTACGACAGACTGAATTTACATACAGTGACGACACACATAAACCACTCATGCGCATGTCACATTGCAATGAATGACTCTCTGGGTTTCTGAGACCCAACAGTGCAGTTCCAGGGTTAATTTATGTTTTGAGTACTAGCGGACCCGACAGACTTCGTTCTGTCAAATAGATTTGGAATGTGGCAGTTTATCTTTAATTCTCGTGAACCAAACCTTCACCATGATGACAGGGCGGTGTGTGAGGGTCAGCTCGGGTGACCTAAGTATCTTCGCTTCCACGAACTTTGGCCACCCTTTTGGACCCACTAAAAACTCCGACTGGGATGTCTGCCAAAGGGCTTTAAAGTAAGAGGGGAACTTAAAAATAATCTAAAGGGATAATAAGAACCTAAAGGTGACAAATATTTATAAAGTGGGTGCTTCAATGACAAAACATAGAGATAATTAATTATTAATTATGATTAATATTAACATAGGGTTAATAACCGATGTAATACAGAATAATGAAATAAAAGGTATGTAAGTATTTTCAGTAATCGCTTTATTGTAAATCAATTGAATCATAATTATTAACAAAAATCAGTTTTCTTTTTATTGTAGTGCTTTATGGTATACAATGTTTTTTGTTTGATTACCTGGTGAATATACAAACAAATCTGATGGTTTTCCAACACGGAAAGAGGCAACATACAATTGATCATGTGAGAAACATCGGTTTTCTAGATTAATACCACAAGCACCTAATGATTGCCCCTGGGACCTATTTATGGTCATAGCAAAACCAAGCCGTACTGGAAACTGTAGTCGTTTAAATTCAAATGGTACATCAGTCGGAATCATTGGGATGCGTGGTATCAAAACGTCTTCTTCTTTATTCTTTCCTTTCAGTATAGTTGCTTCTGTCACGTTGATCAATAATTTTTTTATCGCTAACTGTGTGCCGTTGTAAAGACGAGGTTGGTTGATATTTCTCAACATTATAATTACCGATTCAACCTTTAATTGAAGATTGTGAGGTGGCAATCCTGGTAAATCCAGTGAGTTTAAAAATTCAGGCGGATAGTTGACGACATCATCTTGGTTAGTGGCCGAATCAACTGATTTATATATCCTCAATTCACCTGTAATTTGTTCTTGAATTGTGAAATTTAATTCATATACATCTATGTTTTTTGCAGCCAATATAGCCCGTTCAATAAACCAATCATGGTTTCTGTAATTTTGAGCAACATCTGGAAACACTTTTTGAATAAGTTCATCTTTTAATCGAGTTAACTGACAAAAACTTTGAGGAAAGTTAATGCAACCAGTCAAGCTGTCTATAGGAAATTTGCCATTACCAATGTCAATGAGTTATTTAGAGAATATGTCTCCAGATTGGTCATTTTGCAACTCGACACGCATATTCTTGCCTAAGTGTAATACCTTGATATGTTTCCACAAATTGGAAAACTTTAAACATGCATTGAGTTCATCAGCTGACGTTGATCGTGGAATCACTGGCAATATTTGACGAAAATATCCTGCTAATAAAATCATTGCACCACTAAATAGGTTATGATTGCTCTGTAGATCTTGTTAGGTTCTATCTGAAGCCTTCAAAGATTTTTTATGTGCTATCGTGCATTCATCCCAAACAATCAATTCACATTGCTGCAAAACCTTTGCCATTGCAGAGTTCTTCGAAATGTTGCAGGTTGGAGTGTCGTTGGTTTGCATGTTTAATGACAATTTTAGTGCTGAATGGGCCGTTCGACCACCTTCAAGCAAAGTTGCTGCGATTCCCGATGAAGCGAGTGCAAGTGCAATTTTATTTTGTGGGCGAATTGTTGCTAATATCAATGAAATCAAAAAAGTTTGTCCTGTACCACCAGGTGCATCTAAGAAGTAAATCCCTCCTGTTTTATCATTTCTTACTTTCATAAGTGTATCAAATACATACTTCTGTTGTTCATTCCATAGTGGAAGATTTGTTTGAATTAATTCTTTCAAAGTGTTCACCGGACCAAACAGACCGCTCCGAAAATATTTGTATGGGAAAAAGAAAAGGGCTGTTTTAGGATTTTTCCAATAATTATTCGAATTTTTCTCTCCGTAAAAACCATTCTTAGACTTCGAGGAACAATTTAAAAAAAGAATTGTTAAGATTTGTCCATGCGTTGTTGAGTTATAGTTACGATGTAAATTCCATATACTGTTCATATATTTAAATCCTTAAATAAGCCTTAAGACCAACCATAGAAAGAGGAATCTCTTTTATACTAGGATAAGCCTCTTTTATACTAGGAGAGCCACCCCAGACAGTTATACCGTAACTCATTGTCGACTGTAATTCAGCAAAATAAAAAAATCGAAGATGGTGCTGACTAAGTATTCTACTCAAATTTCTCAATTGACAATACTTAGGGTTGAGTTTTTTATACACATTCCAACAATGTTAAAAGATAAATGAGAGTCGAAAGTCACTCCTAAAAGCTTTACATCACTACAATTCAAAATAATCTCACCATTGATGGCTATACTTAGTACAGGTTAAGTTGAACTTGCACAGGATGCAAATGATACAAAAATAGTTTTGTGAATATTGAACAGGAGCGACTGATTGCTGGACCAATCAGAGAAGGTCTTCAGTGAGTTTGTTATTTTATCTTTTAAAAAATTTATGTCTTTATCGTGGTATAGCATTGTTGAGTCATCCGCATAAAGTGATACAAATGCATCACATATTATACATAGTAATTCATTATTATACAAAAAAAAAATAATATCGGTCCCAATATGGAGGCCTGTGGTACTCCATTCCCATTAACAATTGGACCATACATTTAAATTTTGAAGTTTTTTATTTTAACTATTTGGTGTCGGTATTTCAGATAGAATCCAAACCAACTATGAGCAACTCCCTAAAACAATATCTGTACAATCTATCGAGGAGTACATCGTGTTGGACACAGTCAATGGCATTTTATCTCTTTACCCGATACTCAAATCGATAGGTTACCGCGGGGATTGGTCTTGAGTCCAACTCTTTTTCTAGCTATAATTTATGTCCTGATTTCCTTTCCCCCATGCATGCAGACGACCTAATAATTTACTGTCATGGACAGTTTGCCTCTACCACCTCTAAGGATATTTAAACCTCACTTGATATCCTTGTTAAGACAAGCAACCCCATTCAAAATTTAAAATTATAAATTTTAGGAGACAACCTTCATCCCCATCTCCTTATATTATGATTAACAATGTCAATCTTATCGTTGTTAAAAAATGCAAAATTTCTGGCTTAACGTTTGACTTACGCTTGAAAAAGAAACCAATATGTGATATATAGGTAAAATTTCCAAGAGTCTTAATATAGTAAACGCTTTCTCGCACTATTGGGAAGCTGACGAAAACTCATTTCTTAAAGTTTACAAGTCTGCTACACGCTACAAACCAGACTCCTGACTGTCACATATATATCTCTGCTTCTAAGATATACCTTAATCTTTTACACTCGATGTACAATACGGCTCTTCGGCTATAAGCACTTTTCGATCTAGCCCCACAGAAAACCTACATTGCGAAGCTAACGAACCCCCTCTTTAAATAAGATGAAAACAACTGTTACTTTTCTATGCTTTTAGCATCAATCAAACCGATTACACTAATCTTAATGATATTTATCTTTCTCAAACACTAACTCTCTCTTTTTCCAAGTCTTCTCATTGGACAATAATGACTCATAAACTTATCACATCATTCACAAGGTACGATAAAGATCCTAGTGAAATTATGATGAAAGCCTTTAGAAATGTTAAAATAGATTTTAGGGCTACCCATCATCAGAGATATCCATCTGCAATGTGCCTCAATTGTTCTGGTGAAACCTGCAGTGATATCATGGATATATTAAAATTAATCGAAAAATTTGGAATTCGAAGATGAATTACTCACAAAGACGCCAATTCTAACTTCCGTTCTTTCGCAAACATTCACCTTATATACTGAATAAGATCCTGAACCGCAGCCTGGACCATTACCGAAAATAAAAAAACAATAGCTGTAAAAACTTTTTAAATATAATTATGCTCAAGATTCTCTCGCCTGGAAATAGTCAGTGAATTAGGCCTAATGGGAATAACTTCGTTAATAAAACGTGCTCCAGACTATACCTCATGGGCAAAAAGGTCGGGAAAAAGGTCGATAATTAACTAATAATACCAAAGGAATGTTAACAAAATAATAAATTATATTAATAAAAAAATATATAATAAAAAACTAAGCCTAATGGTTCGTGTTTATCGTATGAATACATTTGTACTGAAAATTATTCGTTGAAAACCCTGTTTAATATCACTTTATTGTCTTTTTATTGCAAAATGACCAGAAAAAAAATGTAAGACCCAAAAGAAAATTTGTTCAAAAATGTTTAGTTATTTTTTTGTATAATTTGTTTATTTTCAATTTTACAATAAAAAGTAATTAATATAAAGTTGTAGAAAATTTAATTTGCTACAAATAATGTTTAACAAAATTTTCTGTAGAGTTGCTAATTTACGAGATACAGCACGAAAATCTCTTGCCCCCCCTTTTTCCAAGATGGCGGCCGGGAGACAACGGTGGCGACTCCACAAACTTGAACTTAAGGCTTATACTAACCTCCCCCAACACATCAAAAAAATAAAATTGCGTCCTCTCACAAATGTAATCTCAATGTAACTTTTCAATGGACTATTTTTCATATCTATAACTGAAAGATTCCATCGTTTATTTAATTTCATCTCTCTTTTGGTAGTAATAGTCTGTTTAATATATATTTTATGTGTATATTTATAGAAGTTTTACTTCAATAATTTTGCTATGCCTGCTACCACAGTTCATCATTTAATTTTAATTTGTCTGTCGCTACCCGTTGCCCAATAACTGTATTTAATCATCACTTAATAAAACATTTACAACTGTCTTTTTCAGTTAACAATGATTACGAAACATTTCCTTGTATTGTATTATGTAAATTCACGTAAAATATTAGTTCTCTTAATCCTCTCAAGTTAGCTCGTTATATTAATTGCGTATTTCGAGCAATTTAATAAAGCAATCATTGTTATATGCGGGTTGAATGCTGCTAATCCTTTTCGGGTGATCCATTATATTATATGGATACTGGAATTCCAGATGAACATTTTACGGACTACTCTTCGAAATAGGGTCCATATTTACTATATCCCTTTTGAAAATGTTTGTATTGTAGCAGACATAATGATACGATTAATCGAATTAATGCGGTTCTGGCAACTTTTTAGGAATAAGACAAATATAATATGCGACAAATAAACCAAAATAATCCAATATAAGTTAGATACAACGAGAAAAAGGTGTTCTTTATACTTTACTAAACTTTATACGGACACAGGTGTGAATAAGGTATAAACAAATAAACCCCGTTGCATTAACTGGAACATGGCGTAGGAGATACACTAGTGGTCAAAATTCTGGAAACTTTACAAACATTTTAGTTTTGTTATCAGATCAGCATTCCTCTTTTTCACAAGACTTACGTTATTTATAAGTTTCTCTATAATTTTATTGTATCGTTTTATGCTTCTACTTAATATTTAACATGTATTTTAAGAGGAAAAACCCTCTAAAAATTTAAAAATAAATAAAACAACAGCCGTTAGCTATTACATAGTAGATATATTTTTAAAAAATGGTACAATGGTTATTATCAAGAAAATTAGTATTTGGTGAGATAACCTTTGTTTTTTAGGACAGACTCGATTCTGCGAAGCATAGGGTTCACAAGACGAGCCAAATCTTCTGGTGTAATAACTCTAAACCAGTTTTGAATAATGGCTTCTATCAGTTTTCTCTTGATATTTGGATTTCGGCGTGATACTAATACTTTCAGCCTTGATCATAAATTTTTTATTGGATTTAGATCGGGACTATTTTCAGGCCAAGGCAGGAAAGTAACGTCATGCTTTCTCAACTATTCCATGGAAGTCTTAGCCGTATAATAAGACGATTCATCCTGCTTGAAGATGCATTGTTGGGCATCACCCTCAAACAAATCTCTGATAGTCGGCAGCAGTTTGGCGTGCAGTATCTCTTCCTAATATTTTTTTGCATTAATATTGCCCTCCATTCCTACTAAACGTCTAACTCCATTAGTGGTCATACCAGCCCATACCATGATACTCACAAGATGATTCATAATGACCGTAGTACTCTGGGGAAAAAGGTCTTCCCCCGGTCGGCTGCAAACAAACTTTACTCCGTCACTCCCAAAGATCGAGATTCTGGTTTCATTACTCCAAATTACCTTACTCCACTATTCTTATGCCCACCCTCTGAGTATCAAAGCCCAAACAATGCGTTTTTGCCTCTGTTCTTTGTTAAAGAACGGCCTTTTTCTAGGAGTTCGTGATCACAATCCATTTTCACACAACTTTCTTCTGATATTGCATTCCGATATTTGTAAGACAGTTGATTCGACAATACCATTTTTTTGCGGATCTGCGACGATCTTCTAAAAAAAGTCGGCATAGTCTACGCTCATTGTATTGACTAACTCTTGGTTTTCTGCCTGTTCCTTTTGCTGATTTTGTAATTCCAGTGTTATGATAACGTTTATAAACTTTCATTACACCTGATTTTGTGGCGCCACCACCCAATTTGTTTTCTATTTCCTAATATGTTTAATCTTCTTCTCAAAGGATTCTCTTTCTTGGCGACCAGACAACACGTTTTGGTTTCTTGGTACCATCTTCGTTGAATCGACACTGATGTATTCCTCTCCGACAATTAAACAATATCACGATCAATATATCGAGTGAGAAATACATAAAATCTTAAGCAGAAATTCAAAACAATAAAATAAAAATGTAATAGTACTGATAAACTATATAAATCACGATCATGAGACGAGCTGTAAAACCGATAATTTTTGTAAAGTTTTCAGAACTTTGGCTATTAGTGTATGTTATTATTGTGGATTTGTTAATTGAACATGATTCACACACACACATGAACACTTACACCATTTTCAGTGAGTATATCACAGACAGCCCTACCATAAGCACTACAATACCCTACCATAAGCACTACAATGCATCCTCTTGTACAGGATGAAAATTGTTGCCGTAAACGATTCACCAGACTGCTAGAGAATTATAATAGCGTAGGCATAGTAGGAGCTCACTGCCACGCCTGACAGTATTTCTTCTCTACTCGTAAGAACAAAAATTCACAGCGAGACAAGTGCAAAAAAAGGAGTGACTTTTGAGTTTATAAAGATAAAACGGTCCCGATAGATTCTGGGTCTTTCCTAGTGTCATACTCTAAGTCAATTATTCACAAACGCTTATCTGGAGCTCAGAGGAAGAAGATTGATATGATTTGGAGTTGACTGTCTAGTTGAATATTCTTCCTCGTTATCTAAGTTTCATTATCATCATCATAAGTGGCTCGACAATCCATTGTGGATCTTTTCCTGCTTACAGAAAAGTCGCCACTCCCGTTGATTCCTGTCAACTTCCCTCCATATTCTCACCCTTAGAATCTGTAGGTATTCTTCGACATCATCAATCCATCTCCTTCTTGCTCGTCCTCTACTTCTTGTGCCCTTTGGTTTTGAAAATGTTAATCTCTTCATGTATTCGTGATCTGACATCTAGGTCTCTGCACTTTAACGAATTTCACAATATCTGGATCGGTGTATAATTGATATAGTTCAATGTTGTTTCTTCGACGCCATAGCCCATTTTCATTTACGGCCTTTCTAAGAATTTTTCTCCCAAAAATACCAAGAAGTCTTTCATTATTTTGAGATAAGGTGCACGTTTCAGTCCCATATAACAAAACCGGTCTTATTAAGGTCTTGTATATATTGAGCTTTACTGCAAGTTTTATATTTTTATTTTTTAAATTTTTATAGAGAGCATGAACAGTTCTGTTTACTATTGCTATGCGTCTTTTTATTTCGTCGTCTGTCGTGTTTGTTGTGTTTATTAGCTATCCAAGATATGTGAATTCTTTGACTTGCTCAAAAGTATGGTTGTTAATTTGAATTTTCTGTTGGATATTTCGGGGGTTTTTAGAAACCAACATATATTTGCTTTTTTTCTCGTTTACCACAAGTCGTAATTCACTTGCCGTGTCCGAAAGCCTTGTAAAACACTGCACCATGTCTTTTATAGTTCTACCCACTATAACTATATCGTCAGCGAATGCAAGAATTTGCGTCGATCTATTAAAAATAGTTCCATTCATTCTAATATTTAATTGTCTGATTGCCTTTTTCAAGGCAATATTAAAGAGGAGACACGCCAGCACTGTCTCAGAGTAATGCTAACAGAGTAATGCCCCGATGATACACTCCACTCCACTCCACTCCTGATAGACTCCACTCCACTTACACTCCAGTTGATCATCCATTTTACGCAACAGACATATTATTCCCTTTAGCCACTTTTCAAGTACTAATTTATTCTGCCATATAAGTACTATTAGTTTATGGATTGTTGCAAAAAGTTGATCACCACCTTTTTTATACATTTTCAAACAGATTTCATTGATTCCTGGTACTTTATTGTCTTTGAGCTTTAGGATGGCATTTGACACTTCTTCTCTTGTTGGGTCTTCACTGTGTAGTTGACCTTGTAGATTTTGTTGATTGTCTATGTTGTAGCCTCCTTCAATATTGTTTATATTTAGATGTTCGCTGAAATCTTGTGCTCATCTGTTAAGAACTGAGTTTTTATCATGTAGAATTTCACCGTTAGTGTTTTTACAAATTTTTAATCGTATTTTAAATTCTTGACGGCTATTATGTAAGGATTTGTAGTATTTCCATTATATTATATTATATTATATATTTTCATTAAGAGTGTTCTATTCGTATTCCTTCTATTCGTACTCCCTCTTCTTACGTCGATGGATACGTTTTTCCTCTCTTCTAAGACGTCTATACTCTTCTTTTTTTGCTCCGTGTAAAACCTGCGTCGATGGTTTTTTGATATGCTGCGTTCTTTCTGCGTTCTGATTACTTTTTTCTAACTTGGTTTTGCCCAATATTTCAACCGATTTCTGTTACTCAAAATCTCGTATATTTGCCCATAGTTGGTTAATGTCTTCTTTTTCCAAGTTTCCTGTCCTTATTTGATCTTTTATTTGCTGTCTGTATAAATTTGCAATGTCGGAATCTTTTAGTTTATTAATGTCGATTTTTTCTCTCCTTTTCCCGATCTCCTTTTTTAAATTGTATATTCTCTCTTTAAATCGTGCTTTATCCAAATAGTGATCATTATCTATGTTTGCTTCTTTAAAAGACCTAACATCTAATAAGTTAGAGCAGTGTCCTGCATCGATGATTATATGATATATTTGGTTAATCGTTTCATTATCAGGAGATTTCCAAGTTCTGTATACCTTTATGGAGAAATCGTGTTCCAGCTATTACCATGTTCTTATTAGACATCGTAGTTATCTAAGTTTACTTCCAGTTTTTCTTGTCCATTCAGCAAATGGACTTTTGGAAAAGCATGACTTTTTTATTCATTAGACTTTTTCCATTTTAATCTCCCATAAATAGGGTTTTAACACAATACCCGTTGTTTTCATTGTTTGTTCACGGATACAAATTTCCTATATATCTGTATTTTTGTAATTTTTCTCAATTTATTTCAAGAGTTTTTTGTTATATCGTCTTTTCTTTTCTCTTAATATATTTTTAGTTCTTTTACGTTATTTAGTGTACTCACTTTCAGCATATTTTGATCCTAATTTCAATATTGTTAGTCTTAATTTACTTCACTTCTCTGTTTTTTACATTTTTGTCATCGAATCATGTTTTCCTCATTTTTTAATTTCTTTTCTATTTTTTTTTTGCTGATTTTACCACACGTCTCTTTACCTTTAATTCTTCTCTACATTTGTTCTGGATTCACTTCTTTTTCTTTTGTTTTGTCCATCTCCTCGTTAAATG
The DNA here is from genome assembly GCF_040954645.1 of Diabrotica undecimpunctata. Taxonomy (NCBI): domain Eukaryota; kingdom Metazoa; phylum Arthropoda; class Insecta; order Coleoptera; family Chrysomelidae; genus Diabrotica; species Diabrotica undecimpunctata. The sequence goes on from NC_092811.1 coordinate 124,878,149, forward strand.
CTTATTCTAGCTCTGTTGAATGCTTAGTATAGCTCTATTTATTCTTCGCTTTTCTGTGTTAAAGCTCTTCAGAACTGGTATGATCTGTTTCATTCTCGCTCCTACCATAAAGTGTCAGAGTCTGCTTCCAGTCCTCGGAATATCCTGATGTTAGTTATACAGTTTTCTTCATTCTTTTCAATAAGTACATGATCTATTTGGTTGATGACTTTTCCATTTGGAGGGTTCCATGTATATATTTGAGTTGAAAGTAAGTGCTTTAACTTTAAGTAACAATCGGCCAAAACCTGTTGTGGTAATAATATACACAAAAGCTTGTAGCAGACCGTTTCAGGCCCATAGCTTAGAAATTTTCTTCCATCTTCTTCTGTCTCTAGATTCTTTTCTCCAATTTTCTATCTTCTTTTCTTGTAGATCTTTCGCAAACTCCTTCCCTCCATATTCTCCTTGGTCTGCCTCTTTTTCTCTTATCTTCCGGTGTTCTCCATGATATGTTCTTTACCTCTCTACTGTCCTCCATTCTAACAAGATGACCTAGCCACTGCAATCTTTTAGCTTTAAAAAAATCGCTTAGGCTGCCTTCGCCGAACATTTTATAAATTTTAGAATTTGTTCTTCGCTCCCATCCTATTTCTGTCAACTTTCCTCCAAAAATTCTTCTTAATATTCTTCTTTCCCATATTTAAATTTTCTGTTGTAGTTTCTTTGTTAATACTCATGTCTCGCAACCATACGTTAGAATAGGCCGCAGGATAGTTTTATACAGCCTTATTTTTGTATTTCTCGATACCTCTTTCGATTTTAATATTGTGTGCAAACTGCCTGCACACCTGTTTCCTTTTGCTATTCGTACATCTATTAAGTAGTAAGAACTACCAAATACATGTAATCCTCCACCTCTTCAATTTCCAGAATTTCTCTCCCCACTGCAATTTCCATATTTAGTTTTCTGCTTTTCTTTTGCTTATTCTTCAGCTCCATGTATTCTGTTTTATTTATATTTATCTGTAATTCCATATTTCCTGTGACCTCTCTTTCTCTTTTCTAATTCTTTTCTACCCTAGCCAAAAGTACATCATCAGCATAGACTAGACACTGGTGACTCTTATTAAATATTGTTCCCGCTCTAGTCATATTGCTGTCTCTTCTTATCTTTTTAAGGGCCACATTAAACAGCGTGGTGGATAGAGGACCCTGTCTTACACCTTTCTAAACTTTAAAGTATTGGATCTTCTTTCCATTAATCTTAACTGTGCTTGTAGTGTTCTGAAGCGTCGTATGTACCAATCTGATTATCTTTATTAATTTAATTTTATCTTTATTAATTTTTATTAATATTATGGTAATAAACACATAAATAAACATCGAAATCATCCGTATATTCCCACAAAACAAATGCTATTACCTGATTAATTATTGAAACACTTAATATCCGTTAAAAATAAAGCACAAGAGAAATCACAATTTCCGAAAGCTACGACAAAATAAGTCGCTCGGAATACAAACGGGTCAGTCTCAGTACAAGTAAATCCCCGTGTTTAGTTATGAGACAGACAAAATCCCTCACATCCTCTAGTTTCCCATTATAAGCTATTTTACGAACATATTATTAGAGAAAATGTTAAAAAAAGCTTTTATGCTTAACGTTTTTAGCCCACAACTTTTATAAAAATGTAAATAATGGGGGTGGGATAAAGGGTCCATATAAAAATAGAATATTTGGTAGACCTCAAACTAATAAAAAAATTTTAGATTACGTGTAAGGGTGTTAAACTACTTTTACACCAAAAATTTTAAAGTAGATGTTTGTGTTTAATATTTGATAACCTATTAAATTGTTCATATCTTCTATATTATCTCTATCTTCTTTATTTTTATAATATGACCTATTTTTGTTCGATTACTTAATATACATAATCACTTAAACTTTTATATGAACGTTCAAGTCTCTACGAGCCATACCTGATTTATATCTTAAATTTTTTTTCTTTATTCCAGAACTGAGATATTTGTTTTTTGCTCTGATATAAAATGATTTCTTCATATTTTTAAGGGACGCCTTACGCTTCTTCTTTCTTTAAGTTTGTCATTTAACATTTGGTTAGTTACTTTATTTTTATCCATTTGGTTAATGTTTCATTTTGATCTGTAATTTTTTAATTTAGCGTTGTAGTTAAAGTATACAGAGTTGTCCACTCAAAAAGGTCCCCCCTGATAATTAGCTATAGCACCATAATAGCATATTATAAACAAAATTCATTGGATTTTCTAAAAATGATAAAACATGTCGATTTTCTTCTACAAGAGACGTGTTCTAATAACATAGACATCTGTCATTTGTCAACCCTCTTCCTCCCAGTACCACAAATCTTTAATTTTTAAATAGGGAATATGCCATGTGGGGCATATCATTAGATAGGTATTTTGCTGGAGAAATCAGGTACCCACGATTTTTTTGTGATGTGACAATTTGATTACTTATTTTAAGACTAGATATTGAGGGCGACTCCTTTATACCGGAAATTTTACGTTTTTTCTTCCATACTTCTGTTACAGAAGTGGAGCTGTTAATGCTAGAGACATATTGGGTTCAACTGGATTTTTTGTTTGTTTTATTAAACGTTGAGCTCTAGGCTTCATTTTTTTGTGCTTAATTTTATTTTCGAGCGTGTTTTGCTTTTTAAATATATTAAAAGCTATTCTCCTGGTACGTACCCTGCGTCTAAGCTAATCTTAAACTATTGGATTTATGTACGGGCTCAACGCAGGCCAATTTATTGTAGGTATACCGATCTCAATCAAATAGGTGGTGGTTACTCGTGCGATAGTCGAGAGAAAAATACCTGACTTCAGTTGATAGTCCTGCCAATTCAGATGTTCGCGAGCAAATTCTAATCACCTTTTGCTTCTTGACTGCAGTTGGCTGGGGACCCGTAGCTGCCCTTTTTGGTGTCAGGTTGGCCTCCTTTAGTCTCCTTCTCACTGTCCAAACGCTGGTAACTACACCTTGGTAACCACACCTCGGACCTCTCTAAGCTCTTCTTTGAGATTTGCACCAGTCAAATGTCGAGTTCTCAGTGATTTCGATACAAAAAATGGATCATCTCTTTTCGTTGTTATTCGTTTACAGCCTTCTACTTCTCGGTGGACATAATCACCAGTATCTTGGTAGCGACGATACACTCGGGACATAGTAGATTGGCTTAAATTTAGTAGGTTATATACTTAAATACATCGACTGATGTATTAGTGGGTTGGGTTGCTATGGAAATTGATGCTTTCGATGTTAATCGAAACAACTCGGTGCATGTCGATTTCAACGAGTCAAGTTCTGACCCCCTCTAAAACTTTTTTAGATCTCAATAATGAGGTTAATGATGGTATACTAAATGTTTTTAAATTTACACTTTTTAGATTGAAACACGAGACGTATTTTCGCAAAATAATTTTGAGTCGATTATTTTACACTCAAGTATAGTTTTTTTTGGAGTTTAAATTTGTTTCTTGGAGACATATTATTTCTGTAGATTATTCAGAAATAAGTGGTTGTAAGTCGATGGAAAAATCCATCTATATTCCATTGCAATAGTTTAATTTTGTTATATATGGAAATATAAATTTAGGAGCTAACCCCAGATGACTTACCCTCGGATTCAGAGATGTCGTTACTCAAGCGTCGGAGGATTTTCTTTCTTAAGGTCAGGTTCCTCCAAAAACAGTGTTTTTTGTAATAAATTTTATTTATAATTTTCTTCTTCAAGTGCCATCTCCGCGGCGGAGGTCGGCAATCATTATAGCTATTCGGACTTTTGAGACGGCTGCTCTGAAAAGTTCATTTGATGTACATCCGTACCACTCTCTCAGGTTGCGCAGCCATGACATTCTACGCCTCCCTATGCTTCTCTTTCCTTGGATCTTTTTCTGCATAATCAGTTGGAGCAAGGTGTATTTCTCTCCACGTGTAATATGTCCGAGATATTCTAATTTTCTTGTTTTTATTGAATTTAAAATTTCCATTTCTTTGTTCATCCTTCCCAGAACCTCTTTGTTTGTGACGTGTTCTGTCCATGATATTTTCAGAATTCTTCTGTACACCCACAGCTCAAATGATTCCAGTTTTTTCATTGATGTCGCATTCAAGGTCCAAGATTCCATTCCATAAAACAAAGCCAAAAAACATAGCACCTCGCCAACCTAACTCTTAGTTCCAGTTTTAAATCCCTGGTACATAGAACTCTTTTCATTTTGTTGAAATTTGCTCTGGCCTTTTCTATTCTTATTTTTATCTCCTGATTGTAATCATTTGTGGAGTTAATCATTGTTCCCAGGTATGCATATTTGTCCACTTGTTCGACGTTGGTTTCGTTTATTAGAAGATTCTCGTTATTTCTTTGAGTTTTCGATATTCTCATAAATTTCGTCTTCTTGACATTCATTATTAGACCGTACTCTTTTCCATACTCCGAGTCATGAATAAACGTAAATCATACTCTGCTATTCTGGTCACCAGTCTCTGAAGATCTTCAATGTTTTCGGCTAAGATCACAGTGTCGTCCGCATATCTAATGTTGTTAATGGGAACTCCATTTACCTTTATTCCAGCTGTTTCACCCTCAAGAGCTTTTTCAGGACCTCTTCGGAGTAGGTATTGAAAAGAATTGGCGACAATACGCATCCCTGTCTTACTCCACATCTAATTTCAATTTCTTCTGACAGCTGTTCGTTAACACGTGTTTTTGCTCGCTGTTTATAGTATAAATTTGATATGATCCTGAGGTCGTTGTAGTCAATCTTCTTTGATTTCAGGACATTCATTAAATGTTTATGTCGTACTTTATCGAATGCTTTATTATAGTCAATAAAACATGCGTATATATCTTGATTGACGTCCAGGCATCTTTGTATTAGTATATTAAGTGAAAAAAGAGCTTCACGTATTCCTAGGCCTTTGCGAAAACCAAATTGTGTATTATTAACGTCTATGTCCAGTTTGTGATATATTCGGTTATGGATGACTTTAAGTAGTAACTTTAGCGTATAAGACATTAAGCTAATGGTGCGGTAATCGCTGAATTCTCTTGCGTTTTTCTTTTTAGGGAGACAAATAAAAAAAAAATGTTAACCACTCTTTGGGTAATACACCTGAACTATAAATTTGGTTTAAGAGTGTCACTAAAACATCAATGTGCTTCTCATCTAGAATTTTTAGGATTTCTATAGGAAGCATATCAGGTCCAGGGCTTTTTCCGCTCTTCATTGTTTTTAATGCGTGCAATATTTCTTCTTTTGTAATATATGGACCTATTTCTTCTGACGTAAGTTCTATGTGCTCCAGATCTCCTCTTTCATCATCGAACAATTCATCGATATATTCTGCCCATCTTTATATTTTCTCGTCCGTATGTGTTATAGCAGTACCGTCTCTATCCAGAATTGCACAAGTAGGATTTTGTTTTCTTAGTCCTGCTAGTTCTTTGACTTTCTTGTGTAGGTTAAACAGATCATATGTATTTTGAAGGTCTTCGATCTCTTTGCATTGCTCTTCAAAGTATTTTTCTTTTGCCTGCTTTATCGTCTTTCTAATCTCGTGGTTTATCTCTCTGTATTTATTGTTATCCTTGTTTTTAAATTGTCTCCGTTGTTCCATCATATTGAGTATCTCGTCATTCATCCATTCCTCTTTTCTGCTTGAGGAAGTCTATTTATATTTGTCTATTTATATTATATTTGATTTATAATACAAAAGATATTTAAAAATCAAACTTTTTACTGGGAAAATTATATACATTAAAAAACTTAAAATATTTTACAAATCATGTTCATAATTCGTAACAAAATACACATAATAGGGTTTAAAACTCAGAAGTGCGAATGATAACACAATTTTCATTCAATAAACCCTATACTAACAGCTAACTGACTATTTAGTGCAGCTTCCATCAGATTGGTGATGACCAATGGCACTAATGGCCCAATTCAATACTTGGTTTGTCAATCTCTCTCAATTATGTTATAGCTGCTTATTGAATTTGTTATTATTTAGTATCATTTATTGTGTTTGAGTTGTATATTGTATGTTTTATGTTGTTTTAGCTTTTAGTTTTTAATACAAAGAAAAATAACGTACTGGGGTCTAATGATGGGGCAAATATTGTAAGCCTTAAAACCGGTAGCCCAAAATTTACCAACTTTTATCAACTATCAAATAAAAACTACTCTATAAAAAAAACATATACAAAAATTTTAAATCAAAAACTACGTAAGAAAGCCCTGAAATTAGTATTTCCACCACCAGAGAAATATCCCTGCACATTCTGCCCGATTATATTTACAGGCCATATATCAAAAAAATAGGCAAATACATAAAAAAGAAAGAAATAACACCAGCTTTTAGAACAACAACAATCGCAAATATATTAAAAACAAAAAGAGCCAAAATAAAAATGCACCATGTTTGATGTTTGGCATTTTGAATACACCACTTGCACAGTGGTGTATTCAAACTAAAATGAGGCGACTGCCCAAAAACTTACATCGGTCAAACTGGTAGAACTTTTAACAAACGTAGAGCAGAACATAAAAGGGTTTTTAATAATATAAAAACAGACTCTACGTATGCACTCCACCTTCTAGACCATAATCATTCTTTTAATGACGAATTTCAAATTCTTCACATTCAAAATACAGGCCTGACGTTATCGTTATTAGAATCTATGGAAATAAACAACTTAAAAAATATAGACATAATTCTGAATGACCAACCTGAGACAAACAGTTCTCCCCTCCTCAACCTATTTAGCTATAGACTATAAAGTGTAAACACATACCAAAAATAGATCACTTGAGAAAGGCACTCTGCCGAAACAGCTGTAGTGATAATAAATTAAAATAAATTTTGTGGAAGAGTTGAAAATAAAAGTTTTCAGTGTTTTATTGTTCTATGTATTTTTTAATAGCAATATATCTCGTGATATAGGTGAAAATATGGGCACAAAAAGCAAACAATTTCGATTTTTTTCAGACTTTGCTAAATAAAAAATTAAGTACAAGGTGCGCAACTGACTCATATCATGATTAGTGATAAAGATACATCATGAAGCGATTCCAGCAAAAAATCCAATATGTCAAATTCAAAACAAATCCTGCCTGGACTATCAACGTAGTTTAGAAATACTGGGAAATCTATTTTAAAGTCTTATTATTGAAGTATACAACAAAACAAAATGTAGAGATGTCAATAGAATTGCAGTTAAGATTCAATAGTGAGATAGAATCCGTTTATTTTGTTTTCATTGCTTTCTTGAATTAAAAATTGTAATTTAAAAATAATTTCAGATCTCAAAGTTCAAACAATAAACAAACAATTTATTTTCCAATCTACGCGTTCTTTTAAAACTATATTTTTGACAATAAGATATATAAATGCCACAAAGAAACGATGTGGATGTCAGAATGATAGTATAATATGTACGTTTAAATTCTTATTAAAAACTTCTGTGATATGTACTAGATATATTTTTATTGTGTTTTTATTGTACATAATTATAGCTTAAGCTATATTTAATGGATTTGTATAACCGCTCGTGTACTATTCATACTGCATACATAAAACATAATCAGAGTCAAAGTTCTTTCATAAATTAAAAACGTGCTTGAACTTCGTGTGTCGTACCCGCAATCTGGAGATAATAACGTGCCTTGCTAGTAGTAACTTTTCGACTGATACATCTTTTTACGCCCTTAATGAAAAACTTTGATGGGTTTAGTTTTAGTTGTAATTTAAGTTTCAAATAATTTTATGCATATGTTGAATTTTAGTATATCTTTCATGGATGTTTTAACGTCATTTTTATTTCTTTATGCAAAATTTCTTTTTTTTTTCTTACCGAATAAAACAAGACAGTTTATATCATATCTTTGACAAGATAGTGTAATATACTCTGTTCACTCAGATGTATATAGATACTTGATTTGGTTTTTGTACTGGATTGATATCGATACCTTCTCATCTCATTTTTGTATAAAATATATAAAAATATTATAAACACACCACGACAAACTTGTTTGGTGGTAATATCCACCAAACAAGTGGTACCTGCTGGTCGATATTACCATCCAGCGCCAATTTATAAACATTTAAAGGTTAAGAAGCCTTGAAAAGTAAACATACACACTGGGAACCGAGACTCATTTCTCCAAAATGAAGACAACTTTATATGTGCATGGAAAATAACCATATCAATACACGAGCAAATTTACTTACTGACCCACCAAAATAAAGTAGTGGAGGAGGGGCACTTTTGAACGTTTTTTCTTTGTAAGTGTATTATGCATATACATTGCCTAAAATTACAGTCGAACCCCGATTATCCGTGCGCGTTTTATCCGGGCGGTGGATTCTCCGTGCCGCATATTAAATTGATCATCCGTGCTCGGATTATCCGTGGCTAACGGCCAGAGGTTGGTGGCGCCCATGAACGCTGAATAATGCACCGTGTAAACATTCATCGCTGACTAATGCAGCACAGTGTTAACATTCATTTAGGGGAATCCCCAAGTTTTCTCGTATTTTCTTTAACTGCTGACCGGCTCATTAGTTGAACGTAAACAGGCGCACAAAATGCAGCGTACGGGTGCTAATGAAAAGCGTAAACGCAATATTTTAACTATTGAGCAAAAAATGGGAATTTTGAAACAATTTGAAAATAAAATAAGTGTTGCTATGTTGGCTAAAACATATAATATTGGGAAACAAACAGTTCGTGACATAGTGAAGAAAAAATCCGAATTACAGAACTTTGTAGCTAAAGCGGACAGTGCAAAAGCAATTTCTGACAGGAAATCTATAAAAGGGTCTACGTTTCGAGAACTTGATGATGCTATTACCTGTGCAAGTGGTTCTTGCAGAAAAGATCAATGGGGGTTCCAATATCAGGACCTATGTGTGCTAGGCAAGCTGAAAAGTTTCACGAGCAGTTAAAAATTAAAGGTACCTTCTCGGCATCTTCTGGTTGGCTTTACAGATTTAAAAAACGTCATGGAATACGAGAATTAGCTGTTCAAGGGGAGAAATTAAGTGCTGATGATAGAATTTTACTACGATTTTGAAAATCGCATAACAGAGCACGACCTAAAACCTGAGCAAGTGTATAATGCAGACGAAACTGGGCTTTATTGGAAAGCAATGCCGAGAAGAACCCTTGTTGCAGGCTCAGAAACTAGTGCACCAGGTTAGCTTTAATTCTTTTTACGTATAAAGTATTTTTCAAAATAATTTTTTTAAGGTTTCAAATCAAGCAAAGACCGTATAACAGTTTTATGCTGTGCTAATGCCTCAGGAACCCTTAAGCCTAGCTTAAACTTAGTCCAGTCGTCAGAGAGTTGACCACTAAAAATCATAGAAACAAGCTGAATTTTGCAGAGAATATTAATTTTCGGACCTCAAAAAAGATGCAAAAAAGTTTACCACTTTTACCAACGAGCTTCCCCCTAAAACCCCCCTCGCAGTATGGTTAAAACGAAAAAAAAAAAATTGATTTACCAAGAATCTGTACACCGTAGAAAAAAATTTTTCAAATAAAAAATGTAGCTGAGATCATTTTAAACAAAAATGTTTATGAGCATTTTTTATGTAGAATGAACCGTTCTCTTAGAACTAACGCTTGTTCGCAATGTTCAATAAAATTTGTATAAGCTCGACGGTAAAAATTCGATATCTTTTGAGATTCAAGTGACCTATCGACAAAAATCAAGATACGTGTTAAAGGTAAAGAGTTCAGCTTTCGTATGCGGTTTTTGTATTATGCCGTAAAAAAAGTCAGATTATATACGGGTGTTAAATAAATAAACGTGGCGCGATTTTTGCCATTTTCTACGATTCTCGTGAGATCAATAAAGTTAATCACTTTCATTGACCAGTTGTAGTAAAATTTCCGTTTTTAGAGATCAATCTTTAAAACCTACGACATTAAATTTTAATTTTGAGTTTTTTGTAATAAATATAGGCATTTAAAATATAAATAAAAAAAGTAAAACGTACTAGCAAAATTGAAAAAAAAAGTAAATATTGTTCCAGAAATGAACATATTGTTTTAAAATATAAAATAAAAATGTAATTTCCTTATACTTTTCTTAGTGTAGAATAACTAATAGTCACTTCATCAAATTTGTTCGCGACACCCGACTCATTGGCGCCTCACCCTCTTAAATATTTTTTCACACCTAAATAAAATAGGAGTAATCTTCACGCATCAAGTAGTATTTTATCAGTTCATTCTCACACATCGCCCTTGAGGCATTGAATTTTCAAACACTCTCAATTCACGTATTAAATATTTCTCTCCGCCGAAATCGGGCATTTTTCTCATACTGGGTTTCTCTTACGTGTTATAAAGAAAGAATTTTTTGATATTGTATAGTACGCTACGGCTGTGTTGGGCCTCTCCACTCTAAAAAGATTTAATTATAAATCGATAAACTCAAAAGTGATTTTATTTCTCTGGAGCTATATTTGCTCATATTAAGAATCCTTATCCTTTAACGGCCACTGAAGAACCAAATCTATGGAGATACATCCATTCACAAGTCCTTTGAAGTAAGGCTTGGAATCAAAAGATTTCTAACCCTCGAATGTAGCCAATTAGGCCCCCTCAAATATTTAAGATCGTTTGTTGTGTGAAAATTTATATCCAGCGTTTTTAGGCATATTTCAAATGCCTCACATTTGTTGCCTAAACTCAAAACTAAAATTTCATGCTATAGGCTTTGAAGGTTAGGCTCTAGTAATCAAAACACTAAAGTCTCCAGTCAATAAAAAGGATAGAATGTATTAATCTCATGAGAATAATAAAAAATGGCAAAAATTGCGCAACGATTATTTATTTAACCCCTGTATATAATCTGAGTTTATTTGCGGCATAATTCAGAAACTGCATACAAAAGCTGTTACCTTTAAAACGTATCTTCATTTTTGTCGATAGGTAACTTGAATCAAAAGATATCAAATTTTTAGCGTCGAGCTGATATTAAACATTGATTTCACGTGGGTAACATTTAAAATCGCCGGTCACTTTAGTGTTTTTTCTAAGAGAACGGTTTATTCTACATAAAAAATGGTAAATCGATTTTTTTGCGTTTTTACCTCCCTGCGAGGGGGCTTTTAGCAGGAAGCTCGGAGGTAAAAGTGGTAAACTTTTTGCAACTTTTCGGGGTCCCAAAATTAATATGCTCGACAAAATTCAGCTTGTTCGTATGATTTTAAAGGTTCAGTGGCATTTTCGTCTCTGACGACTGGAGTATATATTAAGTTAGGATCGATGAAAAACTTTTTCAAAATTTTGGACAAGAATGAACAAGGTTTTTTGTAATTAAATGAAAACTTTCATAGACTAAGTGATGCGAAAGTTAAAGAATTTATCTTTGTAGGTCCACAAATACAAGATTTGATAAAAGATAACAATTTGGAAATCAGACTTAATGACTTAAAAAGGAAGCATGGACCAGTTTTATAAATGTGATTAAAAGTTCTTGGGAAACTATAAAGACAACAACTACAAGAACTGTGTCAACAATCTGCTGAAAGCCTATAATGATTTTGACTGCAACATGTTTCGTAGAATCCATTTCTTTGATTTTCACTGTTTCCCATAAAATCTTGAAGATATTAGTAATGAGCAAAGAGAACGTTTCTTTCAAGATATTTCAAGTATAGAAAAAGGATATCAAGGAAAATGGAGTCCGAGAATACTGGTTACTCCTACTGGTCAATTAAAAGACATGTGTCAGAAGCATTATACTCAAGAAAATCCTTACAACGACAATTTAATGTAGTAAACCCATATCCATAAAATTGCAAATGTAATTTTAATTAGACCTTTTGTGACATTATTCCTAATACATTAAAATTCTTAAATAACGTTAGTCATATTTTTACATTTCTCATTGTGTAATTGGAATTGCTTTTAATTAAGATTTGGGAACGCCCTAACTGGTTCAAGTTTAGTAAATACAAAAATTACAGTAAATAGCAACACCTCATTTTTGCATAGTTGCAAGTAATCAAGCGTCGTGCGTTGCTTACACATACACAATATTGTTGGACCACGTCGTAATGCAAGGACTAATATAAAAACGGTAAACAATGAATTGAGAACAGAGTAGAGTTCAGTCGTTCAGTTAAAAATAATATTACCTAGTTTGTTAGTCAATCAGAATAGTTTATTTATCTGTGATGTAATTATTCGTAAGCTGTGATTAATACATTAAGTAATGGCATCGATACGCTATTCAGTGTGTACATAAGTAGGCCAATAATCGAGATACATCACAAGTTTAATATGTAGTTATTATCCGTCATCCAAGGCAATATGCAGTTACATTAGAGAAGTACCGCCAATTGATTTGTACATTGCCGGGACGATGAGACGCAGAATACGTTTACCAAGTTATCCACATATATCTTTTCTCATCCATTGTACCACTTTATTGGATGTGGATATACTTTATTGTTCATTGGGAGTACAATAATTTATGTTTCATGATTTAATTGAGAAAAATATCTTATAAAATGGCACTCTTCCGCAGTGTTAATGGTCGCTAATAAAATAATATGTTAATTGATAATAAGCGTGCAATAAAGCTAAGGGTAGATGGGACTTTTTTTACTGATTTTTTATTTTTTCCTGCGCAACAATAAAAAGCCATTTTATGCACATGAATCGTTAAAATAAGGGAGTTCTTTAAATATAGAGCGAATACAATATAAATGTAGAAATACCAAACACAAAGAAAAGTATATATAGTCTATACAGTTTTATATTTCCGAATGACTTCAGATAGAACTGATAGAAAATCCGAAACAATAACCGCAGCTTTGATCCCGATTCTAATCACGAAATTTAAGGCCAATAATACAGCTCTGGCCGCTGCGGTAAAGACAGTAAAGTTGTTTAGAACTTTAAACAGTTTCAAAACTTTAGATGTTGGGACATAAAAAGCAAGCACAACCAGTACCCTGTAATGACTTAGAGGCATCCGTGTAAATAGCTGTATATCGCCATCATTTGTGAAGCACTGAAGCAGTAAATTTGAGGAAGTATGAGGGTTTTCATCCGGCTTTGGTTTTATTAACTTTATTTTGTAACGAAAATTATGTTTAAACCAAATACTTGTTAGGAAGGTCGAAAGTATTTAGAGCTTTTTTATTAGGGTTTAAGTATTTCACTAACCCTAGATCAAATTATTAGAAAACTTAAAAAGTAGATGTAATAACTTAAATTGTGTGACAAGATTAAAATAAAATTTCAAAGAGTTAAATCACGAATGCGGGATTAGCGAGTACGAGAAACAAACTAAAAGTATATTATCTAAACAAAACAACTTATTTATAGAAACCATTATATTCCCCGTATATGCAATGTCTTTCATCAGATTAACAAGCTGGTTAAATTTGTCTTCAGCTTCTTTCTCTTTTATAGTCCTAACTTTACTGTACTCGTCAGAGACCTTTGTAGCTGATTCATATTCGAGGCCAGCGGATAAGACATCGACCAGCGTCTTGTGACGAGCTAATCGCAGTGTTCTCTGCATCTCATGATCACAAAAACCATCAATGCATGTTTTCAAACAGCCAACTTTTCCATCATATCTTCAGGAGCTGTTCGATAAGCATATTGAACTAATCTGGTAATATCTACCTCACATAAAGGATATAGGAATAAAAGGGGCTCATCGACATTTTATTCGTTTTGAGTAAATCAATATTTAAGGGATAATTTACATATGGCCTCTTTAAAACACACATAAACAACTATAAAATAATATTCCCTTATTACTGAATGTCTGTATAATATAAATATACTTTTGTTTGTTTAAGTATGTACTCGTTATAGACGATCTGTTAACATTCACGCACCATGTCAGATATCTGCAAAGGAACAAGGGGCTCATTCTTGCAATGTGCCCCTTTTTGTACTTTATTTAAAGGTATAGTCTCCTTAACGATTAAACAAAAGTTGGGTTTATCTGTGGGAAAATTAATGCAAATAAGGTTTCTACTGTTTATTGACATAGCAATAGATGTTTAATTTTACATTAATTACGTTTAATGTTGCATTAGTTTAAAAAACTTGCTTCAGGATCAATTTGTTTGAACACTTCCATTAGTCGTGGCTTATTCCTACTAATGATGGCTACATCGTCTGCATATGCAGTAATTTGTACTGATTTGGTGTTTATATGGCCGGTTATATTGGTTTTTCTGATGACTGCCTCAAGAACTAGGTTGAATAGCATGGTTGATAGGACATCTCCCTGTCTTACTCCCATGTTGATATTAAACAAGGGAGTCAGTTCTCCATCTACTCTGACTGCGGCTTTTGAACCCTGCAATGTCATTTTTATGAGGCTGATGTATTTCTTAGGTATACCTAGATTACAAAGGTCTTCCAGCATTTTGTCTCTTTTCACACTATCAAAAGCTTGTTTAAAGTCTATATACATATTATATAGGTCTATGTCGTATTCATAAGCTTTTTATTGTATCGTTCTTAGTATGAATATGTTATCTGTAGTGGCTCTATTTGGTCTGAATCCATTTTGATAATCACCAATTATATTTTCGGAGTATTCTAATAATCTATTGTAGATTATACCAGAACGAATTTTGTATATTACATTTAGCAATGTAATTGGCCTATAATTCTGGCATTCCCTCTTATCTCCTTTTTTATATATTGGCTGTATGAGGCCAACTGTCCATTCCTCTGGCATTTGCTCCTTCGTCCATATTAATGTTATTAGGTAATGGATTCTTTCCCAGAGTTCGGATCCTCCATGCTTTAATAATTCTGCCGAAATTCCGTCCGTTCCTGGTGCTTTATTATTTTTTAGTTTATTTATTATCTGAACTACTTCTTCTTAACTTGGATTTTCGATGTGCAGCTCCGCCGTATAATATATTGTCTCGTTCTGATCATTTTCGTTGTCTGCATTTAGATTTTCTTCGAAATATTGTTTCCATCTCATTATAATTTTTTGCTTCTCTGTTAGTAGTTCTCCGTCCTTGCCTTTGCATATCGTTAGTTTTGCTCTAAATGACTGTGTGCTTTCTTTTATGCATTTATAGAATTTTCTGCTTTCGCGTCTGTTGTTATGCTTTACGATTTCTTGTACTTGTTTTTTCATAGCCTCTCTTTTCTTTCTTCTGCATATTCTAGTCGCTTGTATTCTTTTTTCGTTATAAATCTCACTGCTATTTCTTGTATTTCTTTGAAGTTGGTTAAGCCTAGCTTGCCTTTTTTCCTCTACTGCAGTTCTGCATTCATCATCATACCAATCCGCCTTTCTTTGCCTTTTGGCTTTTCCGACAGTTTCCTCGGCTGACTCCGTTATAATTGTTTTTAATTGTCTCCATTCCTCCTCTGCAGTATCTTCCTCTCTAGTTCGGTTGAGTTTTATTTGGAGAGCATTTCTGTAATCTTGTCTTTTTGTTGCGCTTTTGAATCCTTCGACATTCCATTTTTTGATTTGAATATTTTTCCCTTTTGCTACTGTCGCTATTTTCTGCCGTAATTTTGCCCCTACAAGATAGTGATCTGAGTCAGAGTTCGCCCCGCGATACGTTCTGACATTAGTTATGTCTGTTGCCCATCTTTTTGAGATGAGTATATGGTCAATTTGATTGGCTTCGTTAGTTCCTGGTATTTTCCATGTTCCTTTATGGATATCTTTTCTCTGAAAGTTAGTACTGACAACTACGTAATTATTTGCTGCTGCGAACTGTGCCACCCTGAGTCCATTTTGACTGGTTCCTGAAGCAAGAAAAAGAGGTCTCAAAATAACCGAAGCAAAAACGAAGTATATGACAGTCAAAAGAATAACTGACAATGAAAATAATATCACAATAGACAACTATACTATCGAACGAGTGGATGACTTTACATATCTCGGCACAGAAATCAATCCGAATAACTCCGTAAGTAGCGAAATTAATGCACGTATTTCCAGCGGGAATCGTACATACTATGCTAATAAAAGATTGATGACATCGAAATTATTAGACAAAAGAACCAAAATGACTATCTACAGAACACTGATTAGACCCGTAGTAACCTATGGATGTGAAACTTGGGTAATGACGAAAAAAGATGAAGCCCAACTCAGGACATTCGAGAGAAAAATACTGAGGAAAGTATATGGCCCGGTACAAGAGAAAGATGGCACATGGAGAATCAGGAGAAACGACGAGGTTAATGAGTTAAATGAAGGTTATGACATTGTAAGATTTGTGAAAAGTCAAAGACTGTCATGGCTGGGACATGTGCAGAGACAAAACGATGCAAAAACAACAAAGAAAATGTTACAATGGAAGCCCATAGGAAGGCGAAAATAAGGAAGGCCCAGAACGATGATTGGATGACGTGGAAGACGACCTGAAAACAATGAACATAAGACAATGGAGAAGAAGGGCACAAGAGAGATCTGCATGGAAGAAGACAGGCAAAGACCCATCCAGGGTTATGATGCCAAAAGAAGAAGAAGAAGTTTAAAAAACTTACTACTTATAATATTTAATGTTATTGTAGTATTCGGCCGTATTCGGTGAACAGAACTTGTTTAAATCTTGCAGGTCCTTATATTTTTCTGCAGAAATTGGCAAGACATCTTCATAGGCAGATCCTGGTAGCATGAATTCAGTACCAAGTATATTCTTTATGCGTCTTTTGTTTCTTCCAGCGATAGAGGCCTGTTCTCACATTCCATTTTATGTTGAACGGAAGTAGATGTTAGCGTTTGAATTAGTAATTTTTAGTTCCTTTATCGGTCGTGATGGAAATGTTGATTTCTTGCCAAATATCGTATCAAGATGGGATGTCCAACTTAGAAAAAATGAATGGTCAACATTAATTACCTCAAATGGAGTTAGTGTTTAACGAGCTTCCTTAACTACCTCAATCCAATCGTCAGGAAGCTCTGTCCTAGTTGTATGAGTGCCCTCCTACTGGAAATATCATCATTACAGATTCCAACTTTTTTTCTACAAGAACTAAATGATAAAGGAACCGAAACGTTGGAGAATTTTTGTTTGGGCCACTGCAAAAGTCACAAAAAAAAAATACTTTGGTGTTTTGTATTTCGTCGCATAATATTGTACACGAAGTGGTGAACAAGAGAACAAATGTCATATCTACCTTTCTTCCCCTCTATCTCTGGATACATGTAGAAGATACTTTGTGATGTAAACTGCCTTTTATAGTAGGCATCATTAGTTTGAATATTAGGTACTGAAAGATTTTTTCCGTAATCTATGCAGATATATTTTGAAAATTTTGAAGGTTTTTATATGAATTATAAGTTTCTTGATCTCAAATTTGTTTCAATTGCTTTCCTTCTTGCTGATAAAAAAAAAGCACAAAATTACCATTTTTTAAACTTAATTTGTTAATAACTAATTAAATCCAACAATTCGACTGCAGGAAACATTCAGTAACAATTGTAAGTTCTTGTAGCATCTTCAACTTCAAGAGTTTGTAAACTGATAGAACATAGTCAGTTTGTTTTTGATATTTTGTATTTTATTGTTATTATTTATATTAATGAGACAACAATGAATATTTAATTTTTTTCCGGAACCAATTTGTTTATTTCTTAACAAAAAAAAGTTTCTAACTCCTTTTGTGCTTTTAGATAGGAAGAGCCTTTTCTTTCATCCAGCAGGAAGCTTCTTCAAAGCGGCGTCCTTATTTTAAATAGCTTGAGAACCTTCTTGTGATTTGTTTGTCCAGGAAATTCATGTAAGTACCACTTTTGTTTAATTTTTGTAGTTACCCCAATCAAACCCCCTTGCCATTCACTTATCCACAACACAGTTCTTTAAATAACCCCTGAGTAGCCTTTCGCAACAGGTTCGTTTTATTTTGCTTGCCCTCTCTTCGTCCCAATAATTTCTGTCCCAAATTTTCAACCCCTTATAATAATACCCTATGTGAAAGACAGAATAATCGTTACAATTTGGCGCCCAACGTGGGGCATGTTTTAGATTCTGAATACTCCTACAAGTAGTCTTACCAAAGTAAGATACATTCCTTTTCCCCAAGCCATTTATTGGTTTTCAATATTACCTAGTTTTCTTTCATTTATATGAAACCCCCTCTTTTGAATAGTGCCCCTGTGTCTCACAAACAGTGATTGTATATGTATTGTATAGTAACATATGTATTTTTCACAAGAAACGTACACCTTTTAAAACAAAACTGACCGGACGAGTGTCATGAAAGAAAGCTTATTTCCATGGGCTATGAGGAATAACACAAAATTGAAAAAAGAAAACAACAATACATCTAAAGCTATTCAGAAATGTTCACAAAAAAAATATAAAGATAATTATATTACCATATTTTAAAAGGCTTACAACAATATAACATTTAAAACAATCAACACACTATTTTTTCAAGATCAGACCCAACAATACACAGGATCGATCAAAAAACCGTATTTATAAAATACTTTGTGAATGCAACAATTTTTATCTGAGAGAAATTTTTAGAATATTAAGTGTAACGATAAAATGAGCATGAATAATACATTAAAAAAAGAGAAACAAATCCCAAATATGCAAGCAAGCCTGGAATAATACAGAATGCAGCTCAACAAAATGAAAAAATTTAAATCTGGTTTCAAAAAGTCTTCTTTTTTCATAGTATTTTTTTTGGAATCGATTGTATAATTTTAACTTCGCTCAAAAAGATATACACAAAGGCACCTGGAAATCAAGAGGCGGAGTTACAGTAAATATGATAGATCAGCCAAAAGTAAAGTAAGGGCCAGAATTTTAAACATAACAAAAGAAAATAGGTTATAAACACGAACGATAGAAGGACTTAAAGATACTAACTTCTTCTTCTTCTACTTCTTAAAGATCTTTCGATCTGTTTAATTCTGAAGGTGCCTCTGGTTATATCAAACTAGAAAACAGATTAAAACATGAAAAGATGAATGAAGAGTGGGAAGGGTTCAGAAACACCATGAAAGAAACCGCTGAAGAATTACTAGGCACGGAAGGCAAATGAAGAAGAATAAGAACGAACGACTTGTTCGGCAAAGAATGTCAGATTATAAAAAAAAAACAAACAGAGCATATTTACTGATGCAATAGGAGCACAAAACCCGAAAAGCCGAGTAGGAATATAAATAACTACGTAAGAAAAAAAAGAAGAAAATCCATAGCAGAAAGAAGAGAGAAAATATGAACAAATAATTTCAAGAACTACAAGAACTAAGCAAGCCAACAGATACAAAAAAAATTTACCACAAAATGAACAAAAGCAGAAAAGTGTCAAAACAAAATATGAGGATAAGAAAAGATAAGGAGGCTAATATAATTGACACAATAGAAAGAAAAACTATGAAGATTAAATTAAATTATGTGTTCGTATTGTATACCATACGCTGAAAAAAAAAAATAAATAAATTCTTCGCTTCTGAAACGCTTCCTGATAAAAGAAATAACGATAGCTAAGTGACACATTAATACAATGCAGTAAGATCTAGTTACCAATACTGAAAGAAGAAGTCAGCAATAAGAATATATCAACATTATCGAGTTAATATGAGGTCCAACTAACATAAGCACAGAAAGGTCAGAATTTGATAACAATCCAAAAAAACAAAACACCTTAGAATTTCACTAAAAATATGGCTGATGCTTACACGATCAAGGCCAAGTAAGTCAACTGTCATATTACCACTCAACGGCAATTTGTAAACATTAACAGGTTAAAATCATTAATAATTTTTGTTTCAAAATTTTTTTGACAACGATTTTCGAATTGGAAATCTAAACGTCAAAACAAATATAGAATGTGTAATTTTCATTACAATAAATTGTGGTTTAGTTCTAGACAAAATAATATTTAACTTATATAAATGCCACAACAAACAGTTTTAGAACCTATTTTGTTTTTCTTTTCAGGCGTCATTGTCACATGTACCAAAAGTATGAATTTTCTCATTAGCGCTGAAATATACTATTAAAATAACAGTATTTAAACACATATTATAAAAAATTGAAAATAATTAGTTTATAAAACAAATTACCCAAATTATCTGCTGTAGTATACGTAACTCCAAAAAGTACTACAAGAACCACTTTCCACAATGTCATTTTGTTTTTGCCACACAATCACAAAACTATCAAATAACTAAATCCGTAAAGTACTTATTTAATATACCACAAGTTATTTATTTACAAATAAATGAACCAAAACATTTTAATAAATCTCGTATCATAGCGCGCGAAGAAATATAAGTTTATAGCGAGCGGGAAACAACCCTAGGAAAAGTCGAATGGGCACTGACAGAATGAATTCGCTCAATGCATGCTCCATGTTTGAAAATGGACCAATACTCGAGGGCATACGAGTTGTACCGAGCCAGAAATCAGGAACTGACTTTGTGGTCGTTAATTAGAGGTAGTATATTATTTTTATAGGCTCGTGGAAAGTGTTAGGGATTTCTTTGGTGTAATATAGTGTGAAGCATTTAATTACTTAAGAGGTGTAATAGATGGTTCATTAGTATTTAAAGCATTTATTTTGAAGAATGGTATATAGAGTGGAATGACTCGTTTACAGGCAAAATCTTCAAATGTATGTTATAAAAATAAAGTCTGTAGAGTGGTTGTTACAATCATTTAATATTTTATCAGTGTATACTGTCAAACGTCTTATTCTTCTTTTTATATAAAAAAGACAGCAAGTCAATAAGATTAAGAGTTGTTTGTATTTGTTTATGCTGTTAAGAATTAAAAGTTTTGTAACATCATTGTCTATATTTATTTCTCTCTACGGACAAAATACAATAAATATATCACATTCACAGGCCAACATGATTTTCGGTGCTTTAAATTTGGTAACTGCCTTTTTGATTTTACGTTGATTCTTAATGTGAATTTGGTTTGGTCACATCACATCAAGATTTGTCACAAAATTACGTATCGATGTGTAGATGTAATGTAATAATTACGAAATGGCTATTATCCCGGTGGATGTATTTTATAGAGTTAAATTAAGTAAATACCTATATTATTTATTATAATTTTTGTATATTTGGATTAGTATTCGTCGGGAATAGGATTAATAAAAATATGATGAAAAGAAGATTAAAAAGTAATCTTAATATTATTTGTACAAATACTATCTATTAAAAACACATCTACTAAAGAAATAAAATATGACCTGGCAACCTTTCTGGTGCCGGCTTCAGTAAATTCCATACGTTTACGCGTCCGCTCTGTTTCCTTGTCCATTAGAAAAAGATGCAGAGACTGCTTTGCGTCAGTTTTCTCTGTCGCACATGCGGAACGCGATTGATTGCAGCCGTCAATTTATTTGTATTATATGTCTATGGACATTCCTTACTGTTTCTAACATAAAAATACACAAATATTTCTAACCTTAACAAACATTATCTTATGGTTTCCTATTAAATAAACAAGAAAAGTGTATTTACGTTTCCAAACGTAAGTTTAAGTTAAATTTTATTTTTTAATTTTTTAAACGTAATTGTCGAAATGTGTAGGTTGAAAATAAAACTAAGTAGGCTAGTGGTTTCGAAAATGAACCAGTTGGTTAGGATTAGCCAACAACAAACAAAACACTTGTGCTGACTATAAATCCGCACTCTAATCCACAAACCTAATAAACCGGTTTCTGACTGATCATAAACCAATTAAAAAAACTTATTGCTACTAAAAAACTGTATTTTTAACACCAATTAGTCAGAAACCATAATTCGAAATCAGATTGATTTTTTACTGATACACGAACGATACAGAAACTTCTTAAAATCCGTTAAAGCTTACCCAGGCGCAGATGTCTTTTCAGACCATAACCCTCTAGTAGCGCAAATAAGTATTAAACTAAAAAGATTGGAGCAGAAAAGAAGAGCAAATCAGATAGACGTCAGTCATTTATGTAACCTGGAGGTAAAGGAGAAACTACAAAAATGTATTAATAAAAATGGCGATAACAGGTGGATGACTGATAAGATCCTTCTTCTCATGGACAATCATAGAATAATGAAAGGGAAAAACGAACAAAGGTATAAACAAATACAGAAAGAAATCAAAATAGAAATCAGAATAGCAAAAGAAGATTTTTATAAAAAAAAATGTGAAAAAACAGAGCAATTGCAGGCAAAACATGATATTTTTAATGTACATAAAAAAGTGAAAGAACTTGCAGGTACACAAAAACGTAAGCAGCCAAATACCCTGTATAATGTCAACGGAAACATAATAACATAACTAGAAGAACAGTTAAAGACATGGAAAAACTATATTGAAGAACTCTTTGCAGATGATAGACAACAATCTGAGTTAAGTAACATACAAGGAGACGAAGGTCCAGAAATAACGGATGAGGAAGTAATGTACGCACTAAAAAGAATGAAAAATGGTAAAGCCCCAGGTCCAGATGAAATACCAACGGAAATCCTTAAACTAATAGAAAAAGACTCGATTCACATTTTAGTTGAACTTTTCAATAGCATTTATACATCAGGAAAAATACCACAAGAATGGCTTTTATCCACCTTTGTTATTATACCAAAAAAGATAAATGTCAAACAATGTAGTGATTACCGTATAATCAGTCTGATAAGCCATGTACTGAAAATATTCCTGAAAATTATACACTCTAGAGTACACAGAAAACTGGAAATGGACATCAATAATACCCAGTTTGGATTCCGAAATGGACTTGGAACAAGAGAGGCGTTGTTTGCACTGAACGTTATGTCTCAAAGATGTCTTGACATAAATCAAGATGTATTCATGTGTTTCATAGATTACAACAAGGCCTTTGATAAAGTGCGGCATGATCACCTATCAGACTCCTGACAGAAAAGAATTTAAATAAACGAGACATCCGACTAATAGCAAATATGTACTACAATCAGAAAGCAGTAGTGAGAGTAGAGAATAATACTACTGAAGAAATTAAAATAAATCGAGGTGTAAGACAAGGGTGTATACTGTTACCAACCCTGTTTAATCTCTATTCCGAAGACGTAATGAATAGAACACTCTCTGAACAATCCTTGAAAATAGCAGGAAAAAGGTCCATAGGAAGAAGACGAAACTCCTGGCTAAAGAATCTACGGGAATGGTATATCTGTAGCAACAACGAATTGTTTGGGTCAGCAGTTTCGAAAATACGTATAGCTCCGATGATCGCCAACTTTCGGAACGAAGATGGCACTTGAAGAAGAAGTCAGAAACCAGTCATGGTTAGTCTCCGCGAACAAAGCTAATATCATGTTTATTTCATTTAAATGGTAACACTGCCGGTGCTGTCAGCTTAACGACATTGGCAGTTGTTAACGAAATAGTTAGTTAGTGTCAGTTTGTTTGTATTTAATAGATTTAACGTTTCGTGATCAGGAGAAACCTTGGGCTCCACACAAAGTGTGATTTTAGTGTGTTAAGCTAATGATATAATAGACAAAAGGTATACGTACTCTTTACCTTTATTTTTTTATATTTTAAACAAATTCAATAAATTACTATGTTTGCTCCTAATTCCATCTGTTACGTATTAACAAAGCATATGTTGTTTACTTATGACAAACCTGTAAAATTCAGACAAAATATTACTAATACAATATAAATAAATATCATTTGATAGCAAATTTAATTATTATATAAACTAAATAATATGTTTAAAAATAATAATTGTATTTATATAAAATTATTTTAAAACGAAGTATATTATAAAAATTAAACAGATGATTTAATGTTATTATTAATCTTTTAGTGATAGATATTCTTTTGATTTTTTACTTTTCATTTAATGTCTATATTTTGTTAGTTCTTTTTCATGCATATTTTAATTTAAACCTGCTTAGAGTAAATATATGATGACTAGAAACGAATTGATCGAGAGTAGTAAATCGATGTCAAGAACCACTATTGTGTGACGCTACCCGTGACGACCCCATATTGTGGCGCTAGTTTCGTGAAGATTTACTCAGCATTTTAATGTAGAGAAAAAATGTAATACAACGCCAGTGTGGAATCTTCGCTTCAATAGGTATTAAATTTTATTAAAAATATTAGTCTCTTTGAGGAACTGTAACACTTTGGTTTATTCATTTGGATAGTTTAGAATATCTCCAAGCTATGTTTTTAAGTTATTTTTTCTGGCATAGATTGTGTACTATTGGCAGTCTGTTAATATATGGTTTACGATAAGGGCACAATTGCACTGTTGATATGTTGGATGTTCATCGGTGGACATGAAGTAGCCATGTGTCAATCTTGTATGGCCGATTCGTAGTCCTTTTATTATCCATGATTTATTACGATTGAGGTTAGTTAGACTTAGTTAGGTAATTTTGCGTAGGGGTATATTACATTTATTGTATCGAGCTTACCAAGATTCTAAGGATCGTTGTTTGGCTAATTAACGAGGCAACTACTTCTTTAGCATGGCGATCAGCAGTTTTATCACCGATAAGGCCAATGTGCGATGGAAGCCAGATAAATGAGACTTTTGTTCTCAAGCATATGTAAATCTTATGGATGTTAACGATGCATGAGATAACTACAAAAGCTGTTAAAACCAGGGATGCAGCTAGGTGGATTTACATAAATTTTCTACCCTTTCAAAGAGTAATTACCGATTGTATTGCCGAATAGTTTCTATGTCGATTGACAGTAAGTACGACAATACTGACACATTAGATTAAATTTAGAGAGGTTGCCTTTTGGCCTATTCCACTGCGACCTTTTCAGATCTATTGTGGTCCTCTGGTCCTAGATAACATTCTCTAGCCTGACCCTTTTTATAAAGTCTAGTAGCTTCGAGACTGTACCTTCCATATAGCTATTTGCCAGTGGATTTTCTTCTCCTAATACAAAGAACCGCACATTTGCCAGACTGTCACACTGACATAAAATGTGCTCTGCTGTTTCTTCTTCGAGGTAACAGAATCTGCACAGGTCATCATCTGTTAATCCCATCAGCTTCAAGTACCTATTCAGATTACAGTGCCCAATTAGAAGACCTACTATGGCTTTGACGCATAGGCGCAAAATGTCGCCTGTCAAAATGTTCAATGTGTTTTAGATGTATTAATTTTTTTCGAATCCTGAGAAAACTAATAAGTATTTTTGAAAAATTTACACGCAGATGAAAGATCACATTATTACTGAGGGACGAAAGTGCCTTATAGTAACCAAAAAGTTTGTTTTAAATGAGATATTTGAAATTAAAAGTCACAATAAATTTTCTCTTTTATTTTTTATCCTGTAACTAATTAAAATAAACATTATAGAAGTTTTCAGGGACTTTCGGCTCTCGGTAATAACGTATAGTCCCATTGTGCGTTTACATTTTTCAAATATACTTATTAGTTTTCTCAGGATTCGAAAAAAAAATAATACATTTAAAACACATTCAATATTTTGACAAGCGACATTTTGCGCGTAAATTGTATATTGTAATTAAAAAGTAAATAATCTTATATTTACTCGTACTTTCTCTTAGAATTTGTTATATATGTGTATTCAATTCTGATATACTAAAAACAAACTATCGTCATTGTCATAATGTCATCATTACAGTTTAATTAAAAATATAATTATTTCATTCTATGTATTACCATTTTTACAAGTGTTATGTTATAGTAATATTCCACATATTGATTATAAATCTATTGTTGTAGCTAGATATGTACGAGTGAACAGAACGGAGCTTTTCAGTCATCCGGCGAGCTTTGGGTAAGTAGTTTTTGACCTAAAAAAACTTTCTTTTTTTTGCAAAGAACAAAAACCACAACGAAAACTTTACTAAAAGCTAATACTTTCTGGTAATCAGACATATCTTAAAGCACTAAGTACCAAAAAAAAAATACTTAATAAACATAGAATAACATATTTATGTATGTATTAATTTTTAGAAACTTTTAGAAATAGTTTCACTCTATGATTTTAGTGATAATGTCTTTTAGCCAATTATAGTGGCAAAAATCTTAATTTTATATATCAATCATGTTTTTTTTTTTAATTTTATGTTGCGAAATCCTATTTGTATTCCCTATGTGCAAGTTCCGAAGAGCGACATCTAGTGGCATAAATCAGCGAAGGTGTTAGCATCATAAGTGACTTAAACTTGTTTATTTAATACAATTATTATTGTAATATATATCAATAATTAACTTTTTGAAAAATTTTGAATTGATTTTTAAGTGTAAAAGTTCGTAAGTATATTTTTTACGTTTAAATTTCATTATTTGACATTTATGATTGAGGCTATGAGGTTATTAAAAGGCAAACATTGTATTTAGCAAATAAAATTAATTATTAAATTGCCATATTACTAATAATATGGATGCAATAATAAAAACTGGATTACAGAAAATAAATCATAAAATACCTTTTTAACCAATTATCATATCCACTGTAAAATACAATTAATAATTGCATGTTATATAAATAGCTTGGAACGACATTTCATAATGCCAACCTAAAGTACACTTTAACAAATGTTCATTTTAGACTAAATTAAACACACTGGAACCAACTTGCTTGTTATTGAAATTAACAGTTTAAAGTAAACTTTATATTATTAAAATTTACACTTAAAGTGAACTTTAATTTAATGTTCATGTCAAACTTATTACGAAATGTTGGGTACTTACTTCTGCTTCATTATGATATAAATCAACTTCTCTCGTTGCATTAATTAATTTGTACTTAGAAGTTGGAAACCGATAGAACTTGAATTTACTTTTTTTTGTTTGTTGTATTGTTGGTCTTTTGTACACAAAAATAAATTATTACCAATTTATAAAGTCCCACTTTGTGTATTACATAATAATTTACACAGATAGTTCCAAAATACCGATACAATAATTAGAAATTATCTAGTGTTGTAGTATCTTTTCAGCTAAACTCATAGCCATCAAAAAACCTTTAGAATAAATTCAAGAGAAAAATATTTAAAAGCTGCGATAATAACCGAATCGAGATCTGCAATACTTGCAATTGAAAACACATATTTCAGTTTATACAAATCTATAATTATATGTAATATAAAAAATAATTTGTTCAAAATGAAAGTGGTATTTATATGGACAGAAGGATATGGTGGTATATCAGATACTGGGAAAGTGGACTAAATGGAACCATAATTTATGCATGTTAAAAAAATTATATATATTTCTTTACATCCACAACTTTGATCACCATCTGAATATATATTTAAATATAGCCTACCAAAGGGCCATATTTCTACTATTGTGAGATT
This sequence comes from Diabrotica undecimpunctata, assembly GCF_040954645.1. NCBI lineage: Eukaryota > Metazoa > Arthropoda > Insecta > Coleoptera > Chrysomelidae > Diabrotica > Diabrotica undecimpunctata. Next base: position 124,905,457 of record NC_092811.1, read on the forward strand.
AAAAACCAGACACGAAAAATATGCGACACATCTGTATACGTTACGAATAGTGAATTCCCCAATATGTTCTTGTGATGATGTTTCTATTAGAGATTTAAATCAAACTTTTTCTGGAATGCACAATAACTCTTTAGACCAATATATTAGAATCTACAACAAGAACAAGTGTATTCTCCAATTAGTATAGAGTACTTACTAAGTTTTTATGAGATGAGAAAGTAGCATTTCGATTTCCCCTCGTATGTATTAAAACACCGAAAAGATTCTCAATCTGTCTGCGTCGCTGAGATTGATAATATAAACATTTTTAGTCTTGTTTATAAAATACAGATTGCATTCAAAATACAATTACAAGCTGATATAATTGCACACCCACACAATTTGTACATATATTCTTATTCATTGTCTCACAACTGTCACCTTCCAAAACAAAAATAAATAAAAAAAAACACACATTTCATAAATATATCTCCAGAATAAATATAAATAACTTTAAAGAACTTAATAGTATAGAACATTACTTTCATCAAACAAACAATTACATTTACCTATCTCTACTTCATTGGATAAAATCTGTCTCCTCAAGAACTTCCCCATTTACTGTTAAACAATTACAATAGTTGACTTGAGTTCTCCAATCAACAATACAAGATAGTTTGAACCATGTTCTTTCAACCATAAATTAATAGAGTACCAGCATCATTTATTTAACTTTGTATCGTGACCTGAAGATGCTTTGCATATTGAAGAAAGCGAAACCGATCGTCTGATAGTTAAATTAAATTGATTGTGAGTAAGTCTAATTTATTATTTCTATTACCTTTTGAAATGGACTGACACAAGCAACACATTCATGATTTCAGTCAGTTATTGTTTGAGTCCGGATTTTTCTTCATAGTTGTTAGTGTTGTTCGTTATTCGTTTTTGTTATGGAAATATGTGGGAGATCTGTAAAACGTCCAACCATTTGAGAGGTTCACATGGTTTAAAGAAGAAATTAAGTGGCCGAATTTGTTCATGTGTCATCCAGGATAATCCGAAGCCCGAATCAGTGTCCAACTTCCCAAGAATTGTCTATTTTGTGTTCCATGGTTACACCAAACCAATTCAAGTTTGTGTGGGACACAGTTGTGTGTTGTTTGCAGTGTCTTTGATTCAAATCTAATCCCAAAAACTTTCTTAACGGAAATATACCAGCCAGTGATACCAGTTACTTTTTAATAAAATTATTCAAAGTAAAAATCATTTTATCATAAATAAAACAATTTTGCTTTCATGACAAACTAAAAAATTATAAATAAATAAAATTATAAGTTGTATAGATAAGCTAATTGTCACATTAGTTTTCTTTTAAATACAATTAATTTTATTATTTAAATTAATACTTCAAAAAGGTTTGATATTTTATTTCGACATATCGCTGTCCCGGTGGAACATTGACGTAACTGCAAATTTATTGAAAATGAGTTTATGTCGTCATTGGGCTTAAACTTGGTTACCCCATTCGTCAGATCACTGTCAGACGTGTTGTTCAGCTTTTAGCCACCAGGGAGCAGATGCGTCATATTTGAAAAATCAAGCAATCTCGGAGAAACAATGACAGAATGTATAGTTGTGCTTCGATAGGTCGTGTGTGCTTGTACCTACGGTGCTACATTGACGCAATTGTATGTTATGTTATTGTTGCTTTAAGGTTTTTTCACAAATACGCGGAAACATTGACGTAACTGTATTCTGTGTCATTTTTCATCTGGATTTCTCCTTATTTTGAGGCAACATTGACATAAGTGTATTTTATGTAAGTAAAATATACACCAAGATCCCCAAACACCAACACTTGGTGATGCTCTCTTAGTCAAAAAGGGAAAAAAAGACAAAGGAATGTGGATAATTGGTTGAAAGAAAAGAGGGAAAGATTAAAGAATTGTGTACAGATTTATACTTCTAGATCAGGAAAACCTTTAGCTGCTAAAAAAATGGGACCTGTGTGTACCGACAAATGCCGTTTGAAATGTCCAAATGGAGTATCTGAAAAGCTAAGAGAGACACACTTTAAAGAGTATTGGGCATTAGGGTCCTTGCAAAGACAGCTAGATATTTTGGCTTCTTGTATTCAGCCACTTGAGTTGAGTTACCGACGTATTTCTACATCAAAATTTTGGGTCCTGTTCGTAGCCATATAAATTCAATTCCACGAATTGAAAGTCACTATCTTCGAAGTGATTCTTCGGGACAATACATAGACGGTGGTTTAATTATTGCGGATTATCACAGTAACTATATAAAAGAACGAAAAGAAGCAAAAGAAGAAGATTCAGCAACCTACGATTTTTATTCTCGTATTTTCAACAGCGCGTTTAATATAGAGTTTTTTAGCCCGAAGAAAGATCTTTGTGACCAATGCGAATCTTTTAAACATACCGGAGTAGAAGAAAAAGAAAATATGCAAACAACCATTGAAAGTCACTTAGAGGAAAAGGATCTAAGTCGTAAAGAAAAAACTAACGATGAACTGAAAACAAAAAATTCTGATAACAATATACATTTGGCTACTTATGATTTACAAGCAGTGTTACCTGTACGAATAGGACAAAGTTCTTTATTTTTTACAAATCTCGCTTAAACTGTTATAACTTTAGAGTAGGCGAGTAGAGGCGAAAAAAGGCCAAGTCTTCGAAACAGATGTCACTTGTGAAATTGATAAAGCTAGCTGTTACTTTTGGAATGAATTGATGGGGAATAGAGGGGCAATAGAAATCGGATCTTGCATTTATTACTATCTAAAAGAATTGTCAATAACTGGACCAGGAGTTGATGTGATTTTTTATTTCGATAACTGTGGAGGCCAACAAAAAAAGAAATTTCTAATAGCCATGTATTCACATAAATCCCTACGCATAGCTGCGTAGGGCTTACTCTTCAAAAATTCCTATAGGTGATAACAAACTAAAAGATTTGAAACAGTTACTTTCAAAACATATAATTCGTGGATTTTATAAAGCCTTTTACGATTAAATTTTTCGTTGATACTTTTTTGTAATTTCAATTTTATTTTTAAGTTCCTTTTTATTAAAAATTTTTGCTTTTACTATAATTTTCGATTTGTTTAATAAACTTTTTCAATGACTTTTTGTGCTTATTTCGATTCCACCTTTCAAAACTAGCTAGGTAACCAAAAATTTTACAAAATGAGTATGTCTGGTGGAAATTTGATCTTTAAAACTAAATTCTAAATTTTTCTTTCTAAAAGTAAATTCTAAATTCTTAATTTTTCATCCCTAAATTTGGTCTCCACGTGCAATTACGTCATTGTTGCCTCAGTTATTTTGTGGCAACAATGACGTAATTGCAATTAGGGATCAAATTTAGGGATGAAAAATTAAGAATTCAGGAGTTGTAGAATTGATTCCTTTAAAAAGATTTTCAACCTTTAATATTTTCTTGGAAAGAAAATCCTTTCTTTCTATCTAAACTAAAGCCTTATAGTTTAGGAACCCTCTTGTGTGCATTGCCCAGAAAATCTCTGTAAGTATTTTTTTAATTTCTTTCTTTGTAGCTACCCCATCCAGTCCCTCCCTTATTAACTTACTTACGACCCAGCTCTCCAACCAAAACAAGAGTGGCCGTTCGCAAACGTTTCGGTATGTTTGTTTAACCTATCTCCAGCAAAGTAATTGCTCAGTCCCCACTTTCAACCCCCTATAAGCTATACTCAATGTTGTAGGCAATTTAAATCGGTACAAGAATAATGAACTTACTGATCGACTTTTCAAAAGACACAAACATTGCCATTTAAATGATACAGTTATAAATGTAACATAATTAATGGATCACAGTAAAAATTAGCAAATAAAGATCTATGGCTAAAAGATCTGCTCCAAGCCATCTTCTCACATACAACACATATTTTTTCTCCTTTGAATTGTAGTCTGCAAAGACCGTTGTAATATTTTCTTAAACTTCTAAATTGGCCTATCTTGTATTTCCAAATCAAGTATAACATTTTTTCTTATAAATTATGTATCACAAGTTAAGCCTTTTACTACTAAAACATTGGGAAAAAACCAACGTTTTAAATCTATCAGTCCCAGAAAATCCACAATGCAAATTGGACGTCTTATCAAATCGATGTTAAAAAAATAATTCTAAAACACACTCAATCTTACTCTCTTTTGTGAAGCATTCTGTTAGTGGTTTTAATCTGTCCAACTGTTTTATAAATCGTCTGCAGTAGCCTAATAATCCTAAAAATCCTTTTACTTCGCATTCCGTGTTGGGAATTGGATATTTTACAATTCTGGCGGTTTTATCGGGATTCTCTTTTCCGCGAAAGTAACAGTGTGGTGTAGATATGTTAGTTCCTTTCCATGGAATTCGCATTTGTCGATATTTGCCTTAAAATTGTTACCTGGCGGGTATTCGATGTTTAAAAGACGAGAAAAATCGCAAAAAATGGTGTTTTGTAAGCCCTCTATTCAGAGTATTTTTATGTCACCGATTTCTACGCGTAAAATGGTTGTTTATGGTTAAAGAGGAAAAAGTACAAGGCATAAAAAAAGCATTCAGAAACAGGATATCCTATAACAACGTGGTATATCTTATCAGACAAACAGCTGAATAATCAATACCAAATCAAACAATGAACAAATCAGTCTACCTATGTTTTGTAGACTTGTTTTTCTTAATCTCATAAATGTGTCGAAATATCATGCGCAAAATAAATAAATTTTTCTTCACGTTTTGTCTCAGTTTTCGTTCACGATACAAGTGAACACTGCTCTAGAATATTTCTCGGATAAAATGTCAATGGGATTGCTTCAATACTGTACATAATTCAGAGAGGGATCTTGGGTAGATGTAAACATATCCAATTATCAGTTGTTCATTACAAAAGGGTGCCAATAAACATAATTATTCAATATTCTGTGTACACTCAATCGGTTCAGTAACGCTATTCTTGAAAGCTGTAATAAGAACTCTACCACCAAGTTTATAGCTAGCAATTTCAGGTCTTGGATGAAGTTTCTGTAAAAAGGCTACATCAAACATATACATAGGTAAGTTGCAGTGAAATTCAGTTATATTGGTTGGTGTAGTTTTCACATTTTGAAAATATATAAACAGACTTAGGTGGGATATCAGATATTGGTTTCTTTCATGTTGTCTTTATAATTTGGTTAACCTATAGAACAATAATACTTCCGTAAATCTCAAGACAACAGTTTTAAATTCTTGCATTCTTTCAGTGATGACATACGGTGTAGAGAAAATTACGTACCTTTAAAGCCTCCAATTGCGTGCAGTGGGACGACTAACTTCGAAAATCGAGTCCACAATGAAGAAATAGGTAGAGCAACAAAAGTAGAGGACGTAATACAATACGTTGCTTCATTGAAGTTGTCTTGGATATGACATGTTGAAAGACAAGATGATACCAGTAGGACTGAACGCATCGTACAGTGGAGACCCAGGTTACTTAAAAGAGGTATTAGTTTACCTCCAAAAAGGTGGTCGGACGATGTGAAAGAAAAGGCGAGAAGACAATGGCACCAGATACCAAAAGAAATTAAAATTAAAATGAAAACGCTAAGGAAAGGTTTACATTTAGACGTGGATAGTCAAAGGCTGTTTAAATAAGAAAGAAGAAAGCTGGAAAAGATCGAATGCCATTTTTGTTTGGTTTACTAACTCTAATCAGCTAGTGTTTTTGAACTGGAGTATTTAAAATGTTCTTAACTAGGTCCTACACCGAAGTTTGGCTAGAATCAGATTTAACAAAATAGTGGATTACATTGTCAGCTTTTACCGTTCATAGACTTCAACTTATATCAAATCTAAAAGCAATAGATTTGGAGACTAAATTTAACGATTCATGAGGCTGACTTTAGCTGTTGAGTTGTTTAAGCTGTTGAAGTTTATTAAAATTTTAGCACGGAGCTTACGAAGTTTTATACAAAGCAAAAAACTTGCTTGCCACATACATAAATACCTAGATTTTTACTACCAATTGCCTATATTATATCTACATACTTTCATTAAGCGATGCAGGGCGTATAAACAAAGATAAATTTAACAGATGATTGTTAAAGATGTTCCAAATGAGTCTACTCGTTCCGATAAGTAACAGTATAATTATGACACTTTATTAATTTTTTTATTTTCTCAACAATTAGTGTTTATTGCATAGTATATAAATTATTTTTATCACTGAATACATAGTAAGTAAAAAAATAATCCGATTTATAAAATTAATGAATATTTTATGCATACATGCAAGTAAGAGTTCTTCGAGAATATTTAAAAACTAACCGAAATGTCCATCTTTATTTCGTTATTGCCGACGTCGTCGGAACTCATACAGGTTCGGACACGATTTAATTTCGGTAAGTGTTATATTTCGGTATTGAAATTTTGTTATTTGAATCGATTTGTGAGTATATTTTTAGTCATCTTGATGGTTAAAGGACAATAAATTATATTTATGCTGTTAATGTTGAATTAGCAATTATTTGTTGTGCGATTTAAAACTATTTAAGTATATATTTTTATTTGTATAACGACCCTATCTATGTGAATTGGTTGAAAATATATGGAGTTCTCCTCGAAAACAAAGTAAAAGAAGCCCTCTTAGCGTTGAAGTTAAAGAAATCATTTTAAATATTTCTAAATGTGAAAGACAAGAAAATCCCGGGTTAGTGGTTGAAGATATTGTGAAAAAAGTGGCTAATAAAGTTGGAGTTTGTGATAGAAGTGTATTTACGGTGATAAAGGAATACAAAACGAATCATCAATTCGCTGGACCAAAAGTATGTCTGACCCGGAAAAAGAAGTTTGACAAAATTGATGATTTTGACAAAAATGCCATTAGAAGACTGGTTCATAATTTTTTTATGAGCAACGAAATACCCACCGTTGATAAGGTTTTAAAGAAGGTAAACGATGACCCTGATTTGCCAAACTTTTCGAAAACCACATTTTACCGAATATTGAAAAAACTTAATTTTCAATATAAACGTAGGGGAAGAAACGCTCTTTTACTAGATAGAGATGACATTGTGATGTGGCGAAGAGAATATCTTCAAAACATAAAAGCTTATAGAGAGGAGAAGCGGAAAATATATTATCTGGATGAGACATGGTTGAACGCTAGCAATACAAAGTCTAAAATATGGGTAGACACTACAGTAAAAATATCAAGACAAGCTTTTTTGGATGGATTAACAATGGATTTAAAAAATCCTTCAGGTAATTTATTACATTATTCAGTGCTCATAAAGTTTTTTTGACATACAATTTGGCTTATAATTTTTTATAAATTTATATAGTTATATATATATATATATTATTTCAACATTATTGAGTAATGAGTATTTTTTTTGTTATTATTATTATTACGAAACTTTTTAGAATTGTACAAACAACTAAATATAGTAAAAATTAAAAATAAAACTTATATTTTTTGTAGGAACTCTGTACATAAAATTGTTGGCAAAAAAAAAAATTCCTGGGTTTTTTCGCCCTATATAAATGGTTTCTATTATCGGATATCAACTAAAACAATCAGGTTCTTTGTCGAGCACTTTTGCAAAATTAAAATATAAATTTCGTATTTTATAAGATAATATATTATTCTGACTAAACAAAAAGATAATCCCAAATGCGGCCCTGTTGCAGGCCTACACGTGGTAATGTTTACATCTCCCTGCATCGGTTAATGAATTTTACTATAGAAACTATAGTTAGAATGCAGTGTTGGTCTTACGGCGTGCAGCGATGCCTCTCATGTCGGCACCGTGGTAGGTGTGTGTAGTTTGGCGATAGACTGAGAAATCAGGGCCGTACGCGCTTTGTTTCAAAAATCTTTACTCATTAATTTAACTGAGCTAAATAAGAGAATAAACAAAAAAAATAAATCGATAATATAAAAATGCTAAAATATCTAATACTTCGTAAATACTTATATACATATATACAAAAAAATGCAAGTAGTTTACCTTATACCACACGATAAATATAAATACATAAAATACACAAGAAGATCATAACTGAAGTGAAGTAAACGTACAGTGTTAAAAAAAGTGAGCATTAAATCTGAGATATTTCTCGTTAACTAATACTAATCGCAATCCATATCTAAATTATCTTCATTCTCTAAATCGTTTCCTGTATTAATTGTCCACCGCAAACATTTTTTCTTCTACTTTTTTGACGTGGTTCACATAATTATGCCACTGCTCTTTAGATACGCGTTGGAAAGCTTCTTTTATAAACCGTTTTACCGTTTTTTCTTTAAAATCGACGTTGTTTAAAGCCACATACGGCACAATGGTAAGGCGGCAGTCTCAAAATTTTAACGACATATTTTCCCGCCGTTGTTTCAATTTTGTACTTGTCGTACTCTAAATGCGGCTGCAGTATCCAGTGATTCACGTTTTATGTAATTTTCTTCGAAGAAAATGTTATTTACGATTAGCCAATTCTTGATTTGCCTTTTGTTCTACAATTTTTTCGCGAAATCAAATTTGCGGGAGTGGTATGACTCGTTATCCAAAACGAGAACGTTTTCTTTGTCTTTCGGCAAGTTTGGAATTAACGTCTTCTTAAACCATTCTTCATATTGTAACATTTGTAAATTCCTTAGTATATATTGAAATCCCCTCGTATATATATATTAAAACACCGAAAAATATTCTTTCAATTTTTCTTTGCGTCGCCGATTTGATATAAACACATTTTTAGAGTTTGTTTATATACCACGGACGCGTATTTTCTTTGATCGAAAGCCGCTCGATATTGCGTTTCAAATAAACATCCATTTAGATTGCTAAGAAGGTTTTGCCGGAAAGATAATTGCCACACTCTCGCTAAGGCCGTTGTCAAGATCGCTTGACTTCAGCGTTAGTCCATATTTTACGTCAAATTTGTAATGTTTCTTGTTATTCGTCCCTTTTCATGGAAAACATGTAGTGTATTGTGGCAGTTAATGGTTCAGTTACAGTTTTAAGTGAGGTTTTGAAAGATATCCACGACATGTCCCAGTTTCCTGTTTTTTAAGACGCCCAGTTTAAACTTTGTATCTAGTGGCAGAATTTCAACCTCAAATTTGTATGTCACTAAGAAGCTGTTTAGAATAACTTTTCATAGTATGATTTCACTTCCTCATCGTAAGTATTCTCACGTGAAGTGGACTGGAAACTGTTTGTCTTCCTTTTTTGTATCGGTTTCAGTTCCCTTTGCTGGGCCTCTTGGCGGATGTCATAAATTTGGCGAACACTCATATCGCACATTTTCGCGATTTTTTCCACAGTAATAGTCAAGCTGTCACTATTTTTTAAGTTCAGATGATAGTTCAATATATTTAATACCACACGTTCATACCTTGTTTGAAATTCATGACAGATACTGGCAATGGCTCCATGATTTCATCCGTTTGTGAAAATAAAATAAAACTGTTTTCCATAGTTTTTGCCAACAAGTTTTTGGTCTAATGTCCAGTACCCAAATCGACAAAGAGACATGTTTGGTGCTTTACGTGGACAATGGGGATTAAAACTGATTTGCTTCTCCTAATGACTTTGATCTTTATTTACAAAAAAATGTGTTTACAATAGAATCTATTGAAAATTGATAAATATATAAGCTGTCGACAATGAGTTTTTGATATGTTTCACTTTTTTTATAGTATTTTTCTTCATGTTACTGTTTAGTTCACAATGCTAGTCTTTTATATACAACCGTAGGCAATTATTGTGGGCGCTTATACTTCAGTGTTATGACTCTTAAATCCAGTCCTGATGCGCCGCTCGGGGCAAACCGGCAATGTGGTGGGCCGTTCTCCCGTAAGGAATACATTGCCTATCTTACCTGCCCTGCATTCTTACTGTGGCTTCTACTGTACTACTACTTATAGAACAAATATATCAATTAAACATTTAATAAACAATTTTTTTAAAATGGAACACAGTTAAGTAGTGCAGTGAGTAGTGCACAGTGTAGTGTCTGGAGACATAGGAGACTGACACCCCGGAAGCCCTGAAGAAGATATCAGAGAGGATGTCGAAAGCTCGGTACAGTGACAATATACGCAGTTTAACTCGGAAGCCTGGTGAGATTAATATTCATTTTTTTATCTAATATTATTAGTATAGGTTTCATGTTTTATATACTTTTATATTTACGTTTTATATACTATATATATATATATATATATATATACACATGTCCAAAAGTTTGGAATACGTACAAATAATATATCTACGCCTATGGTGGTTTTAAAACTGTTGTTGATATTCATTCTAGAGGGTTTTTAAATGAAAATGATAAAAAATTTGAATCGTTTTTGTATGATTTTGGCCACATTCAACTGATTAGCATATTTACACATTATTTCCGTCTTTGTTTAAATTTTAATTGTACCGTTTAAAAATGTCTACAAACGTGATATCTCATTTTGACAGATCCAGAGTAATTGCTTTGTTACAACAGGACTTTAGTCAAAGTCATATCGTGAATATTGCTGATGTTACTCAGAGTGCTGTATCGAAAATTAAAAAAAAATTCCAAGATAAAAATGAAGTCAAGGATCGTCTCAGAAGTGGTAGAAATCGATGTACAACAGCAGCACAAGACTGGCAAATAACATCTATAGCTCGTAGAAATCATCTGGAATCTACAAGTGGTATATCCAGAGAAATTTCTAGGCTTCAAGGACTGAATATTTTACGGCAAACAATAACACGCAGACTAAATGCGGTAAATTTATATCGTAGAAGACCGCTACGTGTTCCTAAACTAACCTACCAACACAAAATAGGAAAGTTGCAATGGGCTAGAGAAATGGCGCATCATGATCCTAACTGGAATAACGTGATGTTCTCTGATGAGTCAAAAATTGACTTGGTATCTGATTCGCGAAGAACACTTGTTTGGAGGGCCCCAGGATGATAAGCCTCACTAGAAACAGCTAAACCGCGTGTCCCATTTGAAGGTGGCAGTATTATGGTTTGGGGTGGTATTATGAGTGGTACACGGACGTCACTGCTGGTTCTGGAGAGAAGACTCACTGGTGCTGTATACCTCAAGGAAGTTTTAAATACTGTCGTACGTCTATTCCGAGGGGCAGTAGGTGATGAATTTGTGTTTATGCATGACAACGCACCTCCTCATCGAACATCAGCAGTACAAAATTTTCTTGAAGAAGAAGGAATATCTACATTACAGTGGCCCTCGAATTCCCCCGAAATGAACATTATTGAACATGCTTGGAACATTCTCAAAACACGCATCAAGAAGCGAAACAATCCCCCTATTACACTTTGAGAACTTAAAGATGCTGCTCGTGAAGAATGGAAGAGAATTCCGCAAGCCCAGCTCAACCAGTTAATGGGCAGCATGCCAAATCGCCTACAGGCTTGCATACAGGCCAATGGAGTAAATACTTATTATTAGTTTTATTAAAAATTATTTTTTTCTATACTAATTTATTTTTAAATGTAAGTTGTACATTGTAAGTTTTTCACTCCAAGAGAATAAATAGTTTTTTTTGCATATCGTTTATCTGGTTTTGAGATTTATTGAGTATTGTTGAGAATAAAAACAAAATGATGTTTAACTATTCAGAAGAGTTTATATATAGAAATTAGTAAAAAGATTAAATATTCCAATATTCCAAACTTTTGGACATATGTGTATATACACTGATATGTACATACAAAAACTCAAGAATAAATGACATGAAATTTTAGCACTTACAGCCGTTGCATGTTTGTGCAACAGATATTCTAAAATAGTGATTTTCAACTTCATTGTAATACTAGAATATCGTTTAGAGAGCTTTTGATCCGCTTGAACTCGAAGTAAAACGTAGTTTTAACTTTTGTTATATTAACAACGTTCTATACACGTCAAGAGAGGATTTAAATAGAAATAGTGGGTTTGTATTTCGAACAATAAAAATCACCTAAAGTTGCTACTCATGTTCTCAACGCGAATCAAACACTTGAGGCCTAAATAAATTTTGGAATTGTTAGGTAAATTCACGAAAATTATAAACAGTAATAAATAAGCAGTCAAACCTCGTTAACAATGTGAGTATAAATGTTTCAGGCCACGTTGTCTTTATGGAAAATACACATTATTTGACAAGTTGGCCCAAGAATCAGGCGTGAGATTTGTATATATTAGGTATATATATATATATATATATATATATATATATATATATATATATATATATATATATATATATATATATATGTATATATATATATATATATATATATATATATATATATATATGTATATATACTGTACCATCTGTGAATAAGTCGATAAATCAAAAATATAAACTTCAGAATGGCCATTTAAACATCACTTACGCTTAAAAAAATCTAACTTACCCACTTATTCACGCCAAATTCCTGTGTTCTTATTGAGTTACTGACTTATTGTACCTACTGTGCATAAATTCCAGGACAAAAAATTAAACATTTTTTATACTTTATTTCGTTATAACATGTAACATCAACTTTAATTGAATAAGGAAACTAAAAAACTACTGATTATCTGCATCAAACTCTTCCAAATCGGGGTCCATGTTTTGCATATCTGTAGTGGGCAAATTTCTGTAAAAATTATGAAAAACTTCATCGATGAGCGGCAAAAGATCAAGTGGGTTTTTCTTTTTCTCCTTACTAATTGGCAGAAGCTTGTCTGTGATTTATGGCAATGTGCTTGGTACAACGTGTTTTCCTTTTCTTCGGAAATGTACAGATTTAAAAGGATTGGAGACGTCTAAACTATGTTTATATTTCACTATTCTAATATTACTAATACATTGGAACCACTGCAATGGCTGCCACAGGATTCTCCATCGGTGTTAATTTTTTTAACGATTATTGCTCCATTTCCTAAACTACTGAAATCCAAGAAATCTTGTTTCATTACCACTACTTTAAATGGTTTCTTCCTTTTGCAGGATCTTACCATCTGATACCAGTCATTAGGCTGATTGATCTTAATGGGTGTTCTCTTTTTTTCTTTCTCTATAAGAGCCTGATCCGTATTACACTCCATGTGAGTATGCCCACTGACCAAAAACTGATTTATAATTTTGAGATTTGGTATTCGAAAATATCACAATTAGAATAAGTATCCTGTTTAGGTTTTTTAAATGCAAGGTTCAAATTGTAGAAGCAGTTCTTGTACAACGTTAATGAGACGTGTTTGTCTACTGTTTATTTGTACATGTCATACATTTTAGCATAGATAAGTCACTGGATAAGTATTTTTAGATGTCCTATTTCCGCAATAGTGGCCCTAATTTAGGAAATAACAAAATGTGATATTTAGCGTTTTGAATTTCTTCCGCAGAGCGTTTATTACCTCAAGGCGCAATTCCACGTCTATCACGGGAAATTTTCCAGACGGACTAGTCTTGAATATCTAGTTACTCTCCATTCAAAGGTAAAACCCCCTACTATTTTGTAATGTTGATAAACAGGTAATTGAAGATACCAAGAAAAATAAAGCAAAATGCAACGTGCCCAAGTGGGTATTTCTACATACCTAGTTAATACCGACTGAATATATGTCCACGGATGGTCAAGTTAGGATACATTATTTCTAACAAATATTTAAAACTCTTCACTATTAGACAAGTCGATATACTGATTCTGATACCAAATAAATCGTCAAATCCAAATATTCACGGGCTCCTATCAAGTGAACTCCTGCAAATTTGAATTACTTATTTATTTACCTGACAAAATTGAAAGAGAACTATTTCAAATTTGAGATATCTTGAAAAAGAAAGAAAAAAAGAAATTATGTTCGGAAAGATTTCCGCGGTTAGTACAGTTGAACCTAAAGCTAAGATTAAGACTATAACAAAAATGAATACTAAACTCACCAGGCTTCCGGGTTGAGCCGGATCGATTATTATTGCAACGAGCTTTCGACATCCTTTCTGATGTCTTCTTCAGGGTTTCCGATGTTTCAGTCTCGCCAGTCCCCAGACACTACTACAATGATCACTAATCCGTAGTGTAGTGATTAGGGTGGGTGTCACGGTGGGAAGACGATGATGTTTCTAAAATATATATAGCCCATCGGACGCACACAATGTGTCAGATGTAGATTCAGCCGCTGACTCTGGAGGTTTGTTAGACAACTTGTTAAGTCACGTGTTAAGAAAATTTACCAACTACTTCTCACACTAAACAGAATGAGTAAAACAAAATGTGTAATTGGGCAAAAGGTACAGATTTGTTTTGTACTCTGAGAAACAATAATTTTTCAGAACAGAATTATCGAGATATAACAGCTGTGGATATTTTCGAACAATTTTGTTAATGATGAAGTTATTGAATATTTAGTGAATAAAAGTAATAAATATGCGTTATTTATAAATGGTCCGAATCCAAAGATTACTGTGGTGGTATCTTAGGAACTACTGCTCGCACTTCCACTTTTTTTTAAAGAATTGTCTTTCCGTCTTTCCCAACGCCGTTTTCTGAAATTAATTTAAACTAATGGCTACTGAGATATTTTAATTATTTATAAGCAAAAAAAGGGTTTGAAATTTTAAAAAAATTTTGAAATCGCATAAATATTCCGATTTTATTTCTATAAGTGCATTGGATAGATAAAGTGCTCTTTTATTTAAAAAAATTGGCAAACTTCTACGTGGTTTAGCTTTTTTTGTTCAAGATTTTAAAGAGTTTCGTTATTAAAACTATTATGATAATTCTATTAAATGGATTTTCATGAAATTTGGTGAATTTTTTATTATATTCTAAAGATTTTTTATGCAAATTATCAAGGTCCTAAGTTGCAAATTAAGTTAATGAAAAACATTGAATAAGAACAGGCTTGTTATTCCCCATTTTTTATATTTATTGTTAATTTGCAGCAATAGTAATACATTAAAACATTTTTAACCAGTCGCATCTTATAGAAAATTTATTACACGATTTATAACACAAATTTATTACTTTATTACACAAGCCAGGAGACATAACAGATTTAAAAAACTATGGTCCTATCAGTTTGCTTTCACACATATATAAAATTTTGTATAGAGCGAGGAGTACTACAAGGAGACATAGCCTCTCCAAAACTATTCACGACACTTAAAACATACTTCATCTGGCACATCTGGCACATGGATCGGGATAAATTAAAAATGCTATAGTCCATGTTGTGAGACTTCTCCCGTAGAAAAAATGTTCCTGATTTGGTTTCTAACCAATTCTGAATTGATTGATTGCTCTTTAGAATCTTGAAACTAAATGTTTGAACCAATTTAGACACTTGGAAACCTCAAAAATAAGAATTGACATATAAGTTTTTAAGCCTCGAAAATGCATATTTTTGCATTTTTCAGATCGTTTATAACTCGAAAACTGTGAAAACTTTAGAAAAAAATTACTTTTGTGTTTAAAATGACACAAAAAACCTAAAAAACTGTTTCCAGAGCAAAAAAGGTGATTTTTGGAATTTGTTTAAACAATTTCTGTCCAAAAATTTCTCCCGGCACCCTTCAGATTTGTTTAAAGGGCCTTTTTGAACAAGAATTCGCAAAGAAACCGAATGAGAAACATTTTCCCTAAAGGAGCTGTCTCAGAACATGGACTACTACTATTTTGAAGAATTCGAGGATTTTCGGGATATTGTGTCGAGCTAAAATCACACCAAGTAGATAAAAGATAATTCCAATAATTGATTGAAGGCACATCTGAACGAGCATGGTATCAACATAAATGGAGAGAAGCTCAGTCATTTGGGATTTGCAGATGATGTCGTCCTTATAGCCGATCGTATGGATGATGCAATAATAATGTTTGAAAAATTAAAAAAAAACTTTATTTAAAATCCTTTGTAAAAGGTATATAATTAATTATTAATTAATTATTTTAATTATATACCTTTTATAAAGGATTTTAAATAAATTTTTGTGATACATGGTATACAGCCAGATACAGAAACTTAGTTTCCTTGTGAGTTTGAAAAATTATATCACGCGACCTTGGAGGTCGGACTTAAGATTAATAAGAACAAGACACAAATAATGTCTAATCTGGTGCTAAATTGAAATATTGCTGTTGATGGAAGGGATTTTGTGCAGACTACATTAAACTATGTATTTAAATCGGATCTACACATATGCCTTGAAAGGAAAATCTTTGACCAATGTGTGTTACCTGTACTCACTCATGGAGCGGAAACATTAACACTCACAAAAAAGGTAGTTAATAATATTTGCGTGACTCAGATGGCTATAGAGCGCCAAATATTGGGCTTCTCTCTGAGAGACCGAATCTCAAACGAAGAAATACGTTATAGAACAAAAACCAAAGACGCTATCGAAAAAATAGCTTCGTTAAAATGGAAATGGGTAGGACACGTCGCCAGATTATCAGACAATCGATGGACAAAACGTATTTTAGAGTGGAGACCAAGACAAGAAGCAATACGGAGCAGAGAATGCTTACCAACTAGTTGGACTGACGACCTGAAGCGCGTTAGCAATAACTGGATGCAAAACGCACAAGATAGAGACAGATGGAAAGAGCTGAGGGAGACCTATGTCCAGCAGTGGACGCATACAGGTTGATGATGATGATTTTATTTTACTGCGACGTTGCTTCAAAATGAATCCTTTTAAAGTTAGAAGCAAGAAAAGTAGGAAAACACAATTTTTTTTATTCAATTTTTTTAATTAATATTCCCGACCTATGTGAAAGGGAGGATAAATCATATATAATTATTGAAGGTATTCGCTCCGTTCGTGACTGACGTGACACCTACCGCCTTCATCTGACAGTTTTGGACCTACCAATTTTCAGGTTAAACATATGACATATGTTTGACATTGATAAATACATGCGAATTGAAAATTATTAATAACTAACTTTTTAATTATATTTTTTTAAAAATAAAATTAAAGACAGTCAAGATTTCCTTTCACGCAAAAATAGTCTATGTATCTGTTGATACGTATTTCGCTTTAATAAAGCTCATCAGAACAGTTATTCATAGGCTTTCTCAACGTGAAAATTAATCTTTTCCTGTCTTTGTGAAGCAACGATAAAATGGCTTCGAAACGGACGCAATAGCGACATCTGATATTAAATCCGTAAAATAGTTTCGAAACACAATTCAGATAAGTTTATGTACAAAATAAATGTAGTATTAAAAAGTGGGTTTCTCAAAATTCATCATAATATATCTTTTCAACCACAAACGGAAAAGAAAGGGAAAAATCTAGTACTGGCAAATCAAGTTTTTCACGTGAAAGAGCATATATTTAAAAACAGTAATAGTAAAAATTATAATATAGAAGCTAAAGTCATCAGGCACTCTGCAGTTAGCTTGAAGCCTTATAAAATATCATTTAAGGTAAATTATTTAAATTTTTCCTATTAGACTAGGCGGGATCTGTAGAAATTCAGACCATAATGGACATTTTCCATAGGAAGCTATTTTTTTGCTGAAATCCCTTCAGGATGTGCTCAATATCGATAATCACGATATGCGCCAGTCGCAAACCTTGTGCTAAATTTTTTATTTAACAAAATCTGAAAATAATTGAAAATTTCTCATTTTTTTGCTCCTATTTTCGTTTATAATTTTCAAAATATTGATCCTAGAGAAAAAATTATAAGAAGTTAAAAGTTTCCTTATTAAATTTTACACAATATTTTGTTAGCTAGAAATTGAAAATTTTATGTTTATTGTTGAAAAAATAGCAATAATTGGAAAAAAAGTACAAAAAAATGAAGTTAATCCTTTAAATTTTTTCGACTTTCTAAACTTGACTTACAAGCTCCATATTCCGCCTAGAAAAACCTTTTAATATGTTTAAAATGTGTGCTAAATTTTGTTAAGATCGGTCGGATAGGTTTTGCATAATAATTTTGCAATCCAGCCTACTGGAAAAAAATCGCAAATTTTCAAATTTCTAGTAAGCAATAAATAAGGCTCTCAAATAGTTGCAAATTTTTTTACGTATAGAGGAAGGCTCAAACTTTCAAACGCTTTTTGTAAAATTCAAATCGGTTTACTAGGAGAGCCTAGAAATTTTTTAAAAATTTTAAACATTTTTTTAGCTTATAAACAAATTGAATAACTTTACGAGCTTTAAACGTATCAATTTCAAAATTTATACACTTAAAGAACATTAAAAGACGCTTCTTTAAAAAAAACGATACATTCGTCTTACTGGTTGCCGAGATATTGAAGGTCAAGGTCAGACCTGAAGATTCTTGTCCTTCCAAAAAAAGAAAAAGACTTAAAAAAATTATTGAAGATTGAGTCAAAATAAAGTTTATTTACGAAAAAAAAATTTTTTTTGCGTTCGCCTTTGTTTTAACAATTTAAATTATTTATTAATAATTTATAAATACATATTTGTTTACTAAAAGTAAAAATTTACTTCAATGTATAAATTGCAAGTTTAAAAAAAATGCATGAAGAAAAAATGCAATTACTTGTTTAACATACAATTGTTTATTCCAAATTTCCCAATTTTGCAATTAAAAATGGTACTTGAAAATATGATATTTAAAATCCTTGTCGTCCGAGACATCGATTCAAAAAAAAAAGAGCAAAATTGGTTAACAAGAAACCGAGATAATGCAATTTTTAGTGAGCGCTATGATTTTGAACTCACCGATTCACATTTCGAGTGAATGTCCCCCACCACCACCTCTCATGCATTCCGAGCGACATTTTACGCGAAAACGGATTTTTATTTGTCTTTTTTATGGATGTTGCCATAAAGCGCATTACGTAAAACTTTTCATATAAAAAGTACTTGACAAGACTAGGGTATTTGTTTAGAAACGAGCCCTCTATCACTTATGGTTACACGGCAAATATATGCCAACTTTGACCTTGAATATCTCGGCAACCAGTAAGACGAATGTATCGTTTTTTTTTTTTAAAGAAGCGCCTTTTAATGTTTTTTAAGTGTATAAATCTTGAAATTGATATGTTTAAAGCTCGTAAAGTTATTCAATTTGTTTATAAGCCTAATATATGTAAAAAATGTAGAGCCTTCCTCTATACGTAACAAAATTTGCAACTATTTGAGAGCCTTATTTATTGCTTACTATAAATTTGAAAATTTGCGATTTTTTTCCAGTAGGCTGGGTTGCAAAATTATTATGCAATACCTATCCGACCGATCTTAACAAAATTTAGCACACGTTTTAAACATATTAAAAGGTTTTTCTAGGCGGAATATGGAGCTTGTAAGTCAAGTTTAGAAAGTCGAAAACATGTAAAGGATTAACTTCATTTTTTGTACTTTTTTTTCCAATTATTGCTATTTTTTTTACAATAAACATTAAATTTTCAATTTCTAGCCAACGAAATATTGTGTAAAATTGAATAACGAAACTTTTAACTTCTTATAATTTTTTCTCTAGGGTCAATAGTTTCCGAATTATAAACGAAAATAGGAGCAAAAAAATGAGAAATTTTCAATTGTTTTCAGATTTTGTTAAATAAAAAATTTAGCACAGGGTTTGCGACTGGCGCATATCGTGATTATCGATATTGGGCACATCCTAAAGGGATTCCAGCAAAAAATAGCTTCCTATGGAAAATGTCCAATCCAAAACAGATCCCGCCTAGACTATATTTCAATTGCATAAAAATGAAGTTATGTGATATTTACTTTTTCATATTAATAGCACGGATCCATCTTTTTCTTTTCTCTAATTTATATGTAATCTTTGGGAACCTATAAAAATTAGACTTACTATTTTTGCTATTATTAGCACAATTAAATACGCAATATGTATTTGCACACATTTTTGATAAAATTTATGCGTAAAAAGGTAGGTCCAATGGTGTCATATTTCGCCGCTACGCACGCTGGCATCGTTTCAAAGTACCCCTACCATGGTCACGCACGGAGCGAATAACACAATTTTTTCTGCAAAAATCAGAATGCCGTCCTATATATCCAAATGTAGTCGTTTTTTCCCATATCTGCCCTGGTCTATATTATATTTACAGTTATTTTCTGTGGCATTTTTATATTAACTACTATATTTAATCTCCCGCGATTTCTGAGGATTCATCTTATTGGAAAAATAACTTAAAATAGATTAAAGCATAATCTTTAAAAATTTAATAAAAACCCAGCATCAATTACCGCACTTAAATTAAACAACCACATGGGACTTAAAGGGCAACGATATTATATGAACTTTCCTAATTAATTTTCACATGATGATCATCCTATTTCTGTCGTAAGATATTTTCGTTGCAACCCCGAGATGCAAGAAGCTTACCATATTAATTATTACGAAGGTATATAGAAGGATTTAATAACTTGAGAGGTTTCTGATAATAACTTTCTCGCAACTTCATAAAGTACGAAGAAATTATGGACCATGCATCTTTTTGTAGGGAATTTGTCTGATATGACATACATACTTTCTAAAAGTGTATTATATTGTAACGTTATAAGCGTCACATGTTTGTTATTTTTTTTTTATTAATTGTTTTTTTTTTAATTTGATGGAAAGGTGGCTTTGCTTGATATGCACTTCGCTTGTGCCGCTGGTGAATAATCAAACTCCGTGCGAAAACAAAAACTGACTTTATTTTGAATTACACAATACATATAATGTGAATGTTAATAAGTATTATGTCCGCTCGCGCTGAATGCTGTATCACCGATCTCGTCTCGTATTTGAGTGCTGTCGTCTTTGGGGTGCCTTTAGGGACTCGTCTTATCTTCACATATGGCATAATATATCTTTATACGCTACTATGTTGCCGGATTGTAAAAATGTATAAAATAAACTTGAATTAGATAGAGGCATGAATTGCTTCAAAATATTTATTAAGGACCACTGAAGCCATAAAACAATTAAAATGTATTTTTCCTTCGATTTATTTATAGTGAACTTAAGGGCTAATTCAACATTGATAATTATCGCAATTCTGATAATATTAAAAAGAGTTATACAAATATCATTAGCTTTACAGTGCTGGGAGGCAGTAACAGAGATACATAGAATTGAGAGAAACAAACTGATATACGTTTAACACAAAACACCGGGTTTACAAGCGCATTTATCACTTACGCACCACGCACTTTTCGGGATCACACACACCCGGCCTTCACTTGCCGAGAGGCAAATTAGCACTGTCTGTCCTAGTCCTAAGTTATATAACGAGGGGAGGACGGGTCCCTGATGTAGGGAATCAGTCGCACACACGTTAACACGATATCTGACGACCTGAGCGCACAATTTGATAAAATAACTATACTATTACAATATTATACAGGTTGTTTTTACAACACAATTTCTTCTGAGAGACTGAGCTAGATATGGACTAACAATTAGCTTCCAAAGAAAGTTGTGAGTTTTATTGTTCTACATTGGCCCCCAACTTTCGGAGGTAGTTCGACTATCACCCATTGGCAGCCAACGTTTCGGATGGGTCGTTTGATGGTAACGCATTGGATCTAACGCCGAAAACCTAGACCTTGAAGGTTACAATATATTGTTAAAGTTATATTAAAAAATTACCAATCATAATTTTAAATATTTATAATAATAATAATTGGGGGTTTTTGGAGATTTTTGTAGAAGCAAAACAGTAATAATGAACACTTGGTTTATGCTACATCCAAGGCAATTGTACACCTAGAAATCTCGACAGAGTTCTGTAATAAGAATTGTAAGAAATTAGATTGATTACATGCTAGTAAATAAGAGGTATAGGAACAGTTGTACATATGTCAAAACATACCCGGGGACAGACAAATATTCTGAACATGTACTAGTTGTAGGTAATTTGAAAGTAAGAATGGAGAAGGTTACAAGTTGACGAAGAAGTATAACGTTAGAAAACTGAAAGATTTTAATGTTCAACTGAAGGTGAGAACTCAATATAAAGGTGCTAAAATGCAGGAACTATAGAGGAAAGTCTGACCATGATTCAAGAAACGGTAAGAAAAATAAAAGAACAACACCTGAAGAAAGATATAGAGAAACGGAAACCGTGGGTAATCACGAAAAGAATATAAGAGAATACATACCATCATCAGAAGAAAGATAAGAGAAGCCAAAGAGAAACAAAAAACAGAACAATGTCAAGAAATAGAGTAGTATCAGAGTCAATATGATAACTTTAATGTCCACCGAAAGGTGAAGTCAATAGCTGGAAAGTTCTGAAAACGCAACAGCGAAAAAATAACAGATGATGAATACAATATTATCATAACCAAAAAAGATAAAAATAAAGTATGGGAAGAATACCCGGAGAAACTTTTCCACGATCTTAGAGCAATACAAGAACCCATCATTGAAAGAAATTCAGTTCCCGAAATTCTACCAGAAGAAATAACGACAGCCGTCAGACAAATGAAGGATGGAAAGGCGCCGGGAATTGATGAAATTCCTGCAGAACTGCTAAACTGTTAGATGCACAACAAATAAAAATAATAACTGAAATATTTAACGAAATATACAAGGCAGGAAAAATACCAGTAAAGTGGCTTAAATCGAAGTTAGTACTATTGTACAAAAAACCAGAAGCAAAAGTTTGTGAAGACTATAGGACCATAAGCCTAATAAGTCATCTGCTGAAGCTGTTTTTAAAAGTCATCCACAAAAGAATTTACCAATAATGCGAGGAACAAATTGCGCCCTATTAGTTTGGATTTATGAACGCCGTTGGTACGAGGGAAGCTTTATTTAGCGTGCAGGTATTGTTTCAGAAATGTAGAGATGTCAGCTGTGATGTTTTTGCGTGCCTAAATGACTATAAGAAGGCTTTCGATAGAGTCAGGCATAAACAAATGATAGAAGTGCTAAAGAAGACAGAGATTGACGGAAGAGACCTAAAAATAATAGCTTACCTGTATTGGAATCAATCAGCGGTGCTCCGAATAGATGGAAAATATACAGATCAGGTTAAAATCTTAAGAAGAGTATATAATAATCTAATATAAGAGTATATAATACATAATTTCACCACTGATATACAATCTGTACTCGAAGTACATTTTTTAAGAGGCTCTAAAAGATATTGATAAAGGTATCTCAATAAATGGACTCAAACTCAATAACCTGAGGTATGCACGTGATACAATAATGTTTTCCAATAACATAGAAGGGCTGCAAAACTTAATGAACAAAATCACAGAAACAAGTAGAACACATGGACTGGATATAAACACCAGCAAAACCAAGCTAATGATCATCAACAAGGAAAACATAACTAGAGTAAATCTGTATGTGAACCAAATGAGAATTGAACGTGTCTCACAGTACAACTACTTGGGAACTGTAATCAATGAGTCGTGGGACAATACCCAAGAGATTAAATGTCGCAGCGGAAAGGCAAAAAGATCATTCTTGACAATGAGCTATGTGTTCAAGAGCCATGACCTCACTTTAGAAACAAAAATAAGGCTCCTTAAATGTTATGTGTACTCAGTGCTTCCATACGGAGTAGAAACCTGGACATTAAAGGCGGAAACTATCAAAACTTCAGGCTTTTGAGCCATGGTTATACAAAAGGATCCTGAAGATACCATGGACAGGCAGTCACCAATGAAGAAATACTACGGAGGATGAACACAAAAGCTGATTTGGTCAACATCGTGAAGGGCCGTAAGCTGCAGTAATCGAGACATATAATGAGAAATCAAGGCAGATATAAGCTACTAAAATGCATTTTGTAAGGTAAAATTAAAGGAAAAAGGGCCCCAGGATGAAGAAGAATATCCTGGCTTGCTAACAAAGGCATCATAGCCAGAATTATCGCCTACGTTCGGAACGGACAGGTGCCCTAAGAAGAAGAAAAATAATAAGAATGTAAGTTATTCACCAAGGAGACTTGTGAAGACTGAGCTGTACTGAAACGCAGTTTTTGACAGAACAGGCTCTAGAAAAACAAGTAGTAAAAAAACTGTGGCGTATGCAATCGAAAATTTCCATCTTTAGCAATGGGACTTAAAAAAGTATAAATTAGAAAGTGTTCAATCTACAATACTAAGAATATTCAAGGATGTACTTAAAATTTTACCTTGAGAAATTCTATCATGTTGGGTATGTAGAGAAGTAAGAATATTATTGACATAAACCGTGAGTGTTCTAGATGTTAGCAAGTTTTTTTGTAAATGAGTATATGTATATTGCTCGTGAGAGGAGTTTGTCCAGAAGTTTGTAGATATGGTATCCAATGAATTTCACATATTAAAGTAAGTTGCTATAGGATCTTGTTTGCTGCTATTTCTAATCTAGAAGGTAATGGTGAAGGTATTTCCTTAAATAAAGAATATCTATAAACTATAAAAGGTTTGGTTATTTTCTCCGATAGCTTGGAACGTTTACACACTAGCTTCCGTTAAATATAATGGCATATTTTTAATCAGTCAACGTTTTATTCATATTTTTCTTGCAAATGTTTGTAGAAATCTCGTTTCTGTTCCATAAATATGCAATAATTTACGAAACCATAGAACCTTGATGACGTCATCTAATTATTTTTATATTTTCAGTTGTCTTGTTTTCTATCTTTATTACTGCATTTTGATCGTGATAGTATACCTTAGTAATATCCTTAGGGTCCAGGTTTATTTTTTGTACAAGATTTATCAGATTGGCATGGCAAACTTTATCAAAAGCTTTATTACGGTCAATAGAGCATAAACACAATATATTTAGGATATCTCCTATCCTATCTTGACCATTTCACTTGCCCAAAAAGCAATGTTAGCGGATGATCTCCGAACATTAGAGCGATGGTGATTTGACCTTTCGCGTCAAGAAGTGATTCTTCCAGTGGCCCAGTTTGTCACAAAAAATAAATTAAAAACCCCTTTAAAAAATAATATCCGCTTATCTAATTGGTTCACAGCTTTTAAAGTACGTCATAATTTATCAATAAAAACCCCACAGGCCGTGGAGTTGCTCGTAAAAAAATGGCAGATCCATGTTTTATTGGGAATTATTTTAAATTATTGAAAGCAACCTTAGACGACTTGCAACTTAACGAAAAACATAGGCAAATATGAAACTTGGATGAGACCAGTCTCTCGATGGATCCTTCAAAGATAAAAGTAGTTGGAGGAAAATATGTAGTGTGTTCACGCGTATCAAATGGTCTGGGAAAAGAAAATGTGACAATGCCGCAAGAAAAAAAGTTCCTGCGCTCATTATTTCAAAAGAAAAATACGTCTAGGATCAGTTGATGGTAAGTAAAGATGACAGCTTTGAAATCAGTTATGCAGCTAGCACTAACCGTTGGATGGTAACAGGCATATTCCTAAATTATATAATGAAGACTTACATTCCTACTAGAGGTCCTGAGAGACCTGTACTATTTGTGTATGACGGTCATGGCTTACATGTTGATCACAGAGTGGTACAAGTGACTATAGAGAATAACATTACAATACGCAAGCTACCCGCACACATCTCACACCTTCTCCAGCCACTTCACTTGGACGTACCTACATTATTTAAAACTAATTGGAATGCAAAACTCGTGGCTTGGTATAGACAAAATACTGGATTAAGACTTCCCAAAAATAAGTTTTTTTGATATGGTACGAGATTTATGGAAGGACTTAAAACTAGACGTGATTCAAAATGGTTTTAAAAAAGCGGTAATATATCGTTACAATGCGGAGGTCGTCCTGCAAGAAGAATTTCACCTTGATGCCTGGAAGCGAAGGCATCATGCAAAAAATGCTGTTAACCACACTGCTGTAATTCCTGGAGACAATAGTATAGCTTAAAATGATAATGCTGAAATAGAAGCTAGATCAAGTGACTCTTTTTTAGAAGTCGAGCCGAGTGAAGCTTCGTTACAGGATTCTTTTACTTGACACAGTCAATTTTGTGTCAAAGTTTTTTTGAGATGTTACGAGATTTATGGAAGGACTTAAAACTAGACGTGATTCAAAATGGTTTTAAAAAAGCGGTAATATATCGTTACAATGCGGAGGTTGTCCTGCAAGAAGAATTTCACCTTGATGCCTGGAAGCGAAGGCATCATGCAAAAATGCTGTTAACCACACTGCTGTAATTCCTGGAGACAATAGTATAGCTTAAAATGATAATGCTGAAATAGAAGCTAGATCACGTGACTCTTTTTTAGAAGTCGAGCCAAGTGAAGCTTCGTTACAGGATTCTTTTACTTGACACAGTCAAACTGCATATAAGCAGTAGTCCAAAAAATAAAACACGGATTGTGTAACGAAATTATATTTTGCTTACCATAGGGTAAGAACATGGGGGTAGAAAAATTGGGGGCAGAAACTATGGGGGCGAAGATAAGGCAAGCAAAATAAACGCTACTAGTGCGAACGACACTCAGTTGGTTGTTGGAGAGCTGGGGTCGTGGATAAGTTGAAATAAATGGGTCGGATTGGGGTATCTACACAATGAATGAAATAAAAAGGTTACTTACATAAATCTGGACATATGGGCAAAAAAAGACAAGAAGAAATACCTCTAGCTATTTAAAAGGGACGCCGCTTCGAGAAAACTTCCTGCTGGAGGAAAGAAAGTTTCTTCCTTCCTAAAAAGTAAACATACAAAAAGGTTAGGAGATTTTCTAAAATAAAAACAAAAATGGATCAGAGAAACAAATCAAAACGTTTATTTTTGTCTCATACAAACAGTTATCAACACATAAATGGCATAAAAAATATACTATATAAATAGTTGCCAAATACAGAATAAAAAAACTTACATGTGTCCGTTTACAAACTCCGTTTACAAAGGGGTTGGAGATACTACAAAAACTTACAAATATTACCGCACAGAGATTAACCTTTTTTTAAAACAAACAAAACAAATAAATATCGAAACAAATGAAGCTAGCTGTCATATGTTAGCATTAAATTTAAAAAAATAATTAGAATGACAACTAAGTTAAACCATAAAATTTACAATTTATTAATTATTACAAAATCCTTTTAAATTTTAACGAAAGCAATTATTAATAATTATCAAAAATAATTTCTGTCTTTACTTTAAAATTTAAAATGTTAATTGTTACCTTGATTTCACTGTTTAGCACTTAACTTTCATAAAAACTTGTTAACATCTATGGGACTCTATGTGGACATATTCTCCAACAGGGACAAAGCAAACCATTTCCATACTCAGGGACGAACAATCAAGAGATGTAGAATTATTTTCTGTGGAGGAAGCAAGCTGACAACGGGGACATCCTATATAATAATTTTCCAAATTTCTTCAGTGCCGGTTCACAAATCTTATGGTGATTACTATGAAACTCTAAACTGCCATATTGCAGAGAGTATTATCACCTTAACCGGTCTTAAGATATAACACAAAAAAAAAATCTTTCTACTCTGGCATCTCTTGCTTCACTCCATTGTAGCACGTCTGCTCTGCTTGGGGCTTAAATGTCGACTCCTCAATGCCTTACATTTTACAAATTTCAACGCAAAATAAATTTCCCTTTACGTCTCACAGCTAGTTTTTGCCTACAAACTTAAAACAAACAATCTACCCTTTTTTGACCTCGTTCTTAGCAACAAACCAACAAAAAAAACTTCTTAATTATTTACTTTTAAATTGGTTAACTGGAAATTTTTTACCTCACAATACATACAGAGAATAGGGGAATATTAATGTAAACAAAGACAAAAAAAATATTCTCAGTTAATACGTCTTAGAAAAACCGTATACCTGACTTGCAATATTATATTAGGGGACTCGAAACAACTTTTAAATATTCCAGTTTATTGCGTTTTAACGACGAAAGACAAAAACAGCTGAATACCAAAACTTGATATCTAGAATCTCAACTTAAAATGCCATAATATATTGATCGTTTTAAAATTCATTTGCAAACAGAAAAACGAAAATATTCCACCAAATTTAAAACGCTACAATTGTAGCGGCGGAAGTGATAACTCTGCAAGGAACCAAGGAAAAATTGTAAAAGAAGAGTCAATTAAGAAGCAAAAAAAATCCAAGACCTCTTCCCATTTTTTATGTAGGCTTTAAAGCCTGCTTCTTCTTTAATATTAGCCTAATAAATTGTTTAAATTATCGCACTTTTTTTTTTGGTCTGCCAATACTTCTTCGTACATTTGGTGACCTATCTCGTGCTATTCGTACTATCCTATCTTCTGCCATTCTACTAATGTGTTCGTTATACTCCTGTTTCCGTTTTGTCACTCATCCATTTATATCTTCTATATTGCATGCTCTTCTTATGTTTTCGCTTCTCTCCCTATCCAACAGACTTTTCCCTGATATTCGTCGAAGTATTTTGTTTCTGTTATTTCTAGTAGTCGTCTCGTTTTAGATGTGTCAGGTTTTGTCTCCGCCGTGTATGTTAATATAGGTCTAATTACTGCTTTATAGATTCTTGTTTTTGTGTCTTGTCTTAGGTGTTTTTTCTTCCAGATTGTGTCATTAAGAGATCCCGCCGCTTTACTTGCTTTTAAGCTTTGTTGTCGTACTTCTTCAACATCTCCGTAACTAGTTATATCTATATCCAGCTTCTATAAACCTTGCTTCCTGTTTTATTATTTTCCCATCAATTTTGATTTTACATCGTAGTGGGTATTTAGATGTTGTCATACATTTAGTTTTTTCTGCTGATATTATCATATTGTATTTCTTGGCTGTTGTATTGAAGATATACGTTAATCTTTTATTTTAACATAATATTTGGATTTCTTTGTTTCCCATTCTGTAACCATGACCTTTACGTACTGCTTATATTATTTTGTCCATTATTATATTAAATAGAAGTGGGCTTAACGAGTCACCCTGTCTGACTCCGCTTTGTACTGATATACACTGTGTAAGTTTTCCATTTAGCTTTGCCTGTGTTCGATTATGTAAGTAGATGTTTTCGATGGTTTGTATAATATCAATTGGTATGTTACTTTTATACAGTAGGTGTAAGGCGTCTTAGACTTGGATGCAATCGAAAGCCTTTGTCAGGTCAATAAAACATATAATAAATGCAGGTTTATTGCACCCGATGGCCTTTTGTGTGATTTGTCTTAATACAAATACGGCGTCTACGCAGGATCTTCCAGATCTGAATCCTTTTTGTTCATCTGATAAAGTTGTTCCAAAACAAAGAAGAAAATTAATAATAGATTGAACAGTAGCGAAAATGCAGGAGACAATTATGAAATAAAAAAAAATTGTCAAGACTCAGATATTGACATAGATTTCCTAGATCAAAACAGTCCATTGGAAAAGAAGAATATAAGTGGCTTTTGTATTGAAGTTAATTCCAGGGTGTTGCTGAACTACTGCCCAAAAAAGGTTTTTCAATACTATAAAGGACAAGCGATAGAAAAGACATTAAATGATGAACACCTGGTAAAATTCTTAAAACATAGCAACGCGACGAAGATATTGTTACCAAAGACATAATTATTGTAATGATTCTAACAAAAACCTTTTTTTCATTGTTTTGGAGATTTGCATTATATTACCCGTGACCGTTTTTAGCAAAGAGTTTTCGCTGTTTTTTCAAAGGTGTATTAGGATGATGCACTTATCTACAAATCTGCGATTGTAATGGTCAAAATTCAAGTATTATGCTTTAATGTGGCTTCTAGCGTTTTCATCTCTTTTTCAACCTAAAAAATTGCTCGTTGATGTTAGATTTTCTTTTAATTGCGTGAATATAAATATTTCGAAAAATTGGATTCTCCGAATTCTATAAAAGGATAGTTAATTTAAAATATCGGAATATATGAACACAATAACTCGACATAAAAAAAAACTAGGCAAAGTTGATATCTTTAAAAAGTCGATTTTTCATATTCGCTAAAACCGAAGCCATGTATTCTGATTTTTGGCGAAAAATAGCCAACTTTATGGACTGTATAGGGATGACCTATTCATAATATATAATACTTTTATCTCGTTCCGGTGCTTTTTAAACTTTCCTGTTACGATGCAAAATGGCAAGGATATTTTAAAACATAAAAGACACCTTTTTCATCGTAGTTTATCATATATGCCACAATATGTAGAGAGTAAGTATTGATATTTCTTTGTAAATAGGGATTTCTAGTAAGGTTCTTAAGGACGTTATTGATGTAGAGGTATATCCGTTTTAAGAATGTTTTAGGTTTAAAAATTAGGGACGTGAGAATGAAAACAGTAAAAATCAAATTCAGAATTTTACAGATAGCAAATAGCTGAATGTTCTCAAGAAACAGTTGGATTCGTTGCTTGTGTAACTTTATCAACTTTAAGTTAGATAACTGCCAGTAAGAAAGTCAAGTTCTAGATTAAAAAAGATAACCAACCTCCGAAAGGAACAGGAAACACAAGAAGAAGAAGAAGGATATCATAACCTAATTTGGAATTTCGTTTTGTTGACAGGCTTTAGGCACATCATTTATTAATTAATCAGATATGAATGTCTACGATGTAAATAATTTTTTTTTATTTTTAAATGCATATTTACAATCTACTCATAAATAGTACATTGATTAATTAGTAAATGTGATGATAATATTGACTTGATTTGGGCACCGTCCAGTAACAGTTCTCCATTTTCACCTATATAAAGAAGTCTTCTGGCCAAGTCCTCTTCAGTCTTGGTTTCGCCATTGGTGGCTAATATAATTCACTGATAATTTGGCTGTGGTGAGTTGAATTAAGAATTTTGGCCTTGTTGGCGTGAAGTAATATGACATCTTTTACGGTTGGTGCTCCTAGGTCATTGTCGATGGTTTCATTGCTCACATACCAAGCGGCGTTAGCTATCTTCTTCTTTTTCAGTACCTTATCCGGTCCGGATCTTGGCGATTATCAAGGCTATCATGGTTTTGTTGACTGCTCAGCGAAACAGCTCCGCAAAGGTCATGCCAAACCATTGTTGCAGGTTTTTTAACCACGAGATACGACGACGTCCCGGTCCTCTCCTGCCAAATACTTTACCCTGCATAACGAGTTGAAGAATTCGATATTTTTCTTCGTTTTGCATCAAGTGGCCGAGATATTCAAGATTACGTTGTTTCACTAAATTAAGCACTTCTTTTTCTTTTGTCATGCGCTGTAGGACCGCAGCGTCGGTGACATGGTCACATGACATAAGATATTTTTAGGATTCTCCTATAGATCCACCTCTCGAAGGCTTCAATCTGCTTTTCAGTGGCTTGTGGCTTGTGGCTTGCGTTAGTGTCCAGGCTTCAACTACTATAGTAACTCTGGAAGAATGTAGCACCTCACTAACCGCATCTTGTTTCTCAAACTGAGATCACTGCAGCACATCAAGGATCTCAACTTGGTAAATGTAGACCGTGCCATTTCAATTCTGGATCTATCTATCTCTTGAGAGTAGTTTCATGGTGAGTTGAGGGTAGTTCCGAGGTAAGTGAATATGTCGACTCTCTGGATCTCTTCGCTACCTGCCATTAGTGCCTCGGCATCTAAATTTGCACGGCTGATAATCATTAATTTAGTTTTCTTAATATTAAGGTCTAGTTCGTATGTTACGCTCATAGTTTTCACTCGATTTAGTAAGTCTTGTAGATCATTTAAGCTGGTTGCTAGTAATATAGTGGCATCGGCGTACCGGATATTATTGATGTATTCACCGTTCACTCGGATTCCCATCTCTAGGTTTGTGAGGGCTTCAGTAAAAATTTCCTCAGAGTATGTATTGAAAAGAGTCGGCGAGAGCACACAGCCTTGCCTTAGTCCTTGCATGATCTTCACTTGGTCGGTCAGCTGGTCTTTGACCTTGACTTGAGCACGTTGGTTCCATTATAAATTCATGATAATCCACATGTCCTTTTCATCCAATCCTACTCTTTGTAGGGTGGCGACCATTATCTGGTGCTGACAACGGTCAAATGCCTTGGCGTAGTCAAACAAATATAGACAACACAACTGACATCGCGGCATCTCCGAATTAGGTCTTGTAAGGTAAAAAGTGCTTTACGTGTACCCATGGAATTGCGGTATCCAAATTGCATTTCATCCACATTTTTTTCGCATTTCTTGTAAATTCTGGCATGTATGATTTTAAGAAAAAGAAAGATAGCGTTAACTATCATGCGCAGTGTTTTTGATTCGAAGGTCGGCAGTTTTTGTGTTTTAATTCTTGCTACAGCCCCAGAGTTTTACGCAGTAAGTCCATATTGGTTTTATTATGGTTTCAAAAAGCAGCATTTTGTTCTCCAATGACAGTTGTGACTTTCAGCCAAGTAACCAATTTATTTGTTTTATTTTTATATTGAGCTGAGTTTTTTTGGCGTTATTGTGTTGCTTCCGCGTCAGCTTTCGATTCAAATGTAACCCAAGATATTTCATAACGTCTCTAGTAGGAGTGGGGGCATTGTTTAGAATAACTTGTGGACAAGTACATCTTCTTGTTGTAAATGTGGTTTGGGCTGATTTTTGTTATTCATTATAATTTTCAGCAAAGTAACTTTGCAGCTTTTCAGAGATACTATGTCTGAGCCTTTGTTTCAAACTACAACGGCTCTATCATCGGCAAAAGTTGCCACTGTGACGTCATCTGTAATAGTTATGTCAGCAGTAAAGATTAGGTACAGGAAGGGACCGAGGACACTTCCCTGAGGAACTCCTGATTGGATTGAGTGATAGGTTGAGAAATCATTATTGATTTTTACTTGAAACGAACGTTTGTTAATATAGGACTTAGTATAAGGTACATAAATATTTAAATTTATATAGAAAACCGTTATGGCCGACGTTATCAAAAGCCTGCTTAATATCGAGAAATACTGAGAAAAATAAAGGTACACATAGTCTTTACTTCAAAAATTTTTTGATTTTTTTTACTATTCTATGACACTGTTGGATTTTTGAATATTTTTGACGGAAATTAAACTGATGTTCGGGTATTATGTTCTCGAGTGGTACAGTTCTGACTATTCTATTTAGCAGAAGTCTTTCAAATATCTTGGACAGCAAGGGTAACAAATTTATCGGACTATAGAAAGAAGGTTCTGTAGTCAATTTACCTGGCTTTCCAATCATTATAATATGAGCATATTTCCACTGGATTGGAAAATGGCTTAACTGCAGCATTCTATTATAGATAATAGTAAGCATGATAACTGCTTTCCTGAGAAGATGTTTTATGATTCTCCCATCGATTAAATTATATCCTGGGGCTTTGTGAGAGTTGGTATTCATTATTATTCTGCAAACCTCAAATGGGGAGAATGCTTTTATTGGAGGTGATAGTTGGCAGGGTGCATCTAGATATTCACTAACTAGGTGTCATTACGAGCTTGATTCAGCGCTGACGTTAGTTGGTGTGTTAGTTTATTTAGCTGTGTCTCATCGAGTGGATTTCTGGACCTTCGCCATTTTGCACGCGCTTTCCTTTTTTCGGTTAGAATTTCTTTGATATATTGTAATGGCACATTGTTGTCTTCAGGATTATCATTTTTACTTATAGGACTATATTCCCAAGCAGCGTTTTGTGTTACAGCCGTTTAGCTTTTGTACTGCAAATTCCAGCTCATCAGATCCTTTTATTTGGTGACCTAACGTTATATTCTGGTTAATGGTGTTTTCAAATTATAAATAATTTTAGCAGCAATGGATAGCACAGGATAAATCATTTTGAAAAACTAAACCATGGAAATATTTTCTCTCGATTTAGGATAGTAGAGTATACTGTTGGAAATATTTTGGGGTCCAATTAAGGACATAACAACTTAACCTATAGATAGGGTAAGCATCAGATTTATAAAAAGAGTCAGTCAGTTAATCAGACCCTGTTGTAATAAAAATCAGTTATTATCATAAATCGGTCAATCAAATATTTAATTTTTGTAAATTACTGTTAATTTGAGGAAGTGTAAGCCAGAATCGACTAACAAAATATTAGTTTTTCAAATTAGATTAGAGTAGCGTTGGTAATTGCAATTAGAATTTTGACAGTTAATTTTCTTCTGAAATTTTATGAAAACGTCTCTTCTAGGAATTTAAACCTGATAAGGAATTACATAGATAAAAGCTTGTTAAAAATTTAAGAAAACTTAAAAAAAAATTAAAAGACAATTATACATAAATAATGTCGTTTTTACTTACTCACTGTTTCACAAGTAATCAAAGATGCCGCAACTTTATATGAACCTAACTAAAAACCATTATACCACAGAATAAATAACAATCAAAATGCCCACTCTCAAATGCCGCCTTTGAGGTGTGCCAGCACGTGATCGCCATATTTAAAACGGAAAACACAGGCTTGGATTGAGAAATTTGTGACAAGCTACGACAGAACTGTAATTTAAATTTAATTTAATTATTTTAAGTCAGTAAGTTTAAAGTAATTTAATCTATTCTTCATCTAAAAGTCCGACAGAAAATTTTGCATATTATGTCTATTGTGGCCGTAAATAAATTAAATCGGGTTAATTTTTCTCTTCCTGGATTAACATATTATACTTGGAATGTACTGATAGGATAGAAAAAGGAACATTTTCGGAAAGTTATATACAATACTACTGAACAGAAAATAGCCGTTAACCAAGAAGTACATTTATTGTATGTAGACCTACGAAAGGCTTATGATAGCGTACCATATTATAAATTATGGGAAGCGTTAGAGAAAACAAACATAAGCATGAATTTAATAAATGCGACGACGAAACTGTACGCTAATGCTAACTCAAAGGTAAAGGTTGGAAATAATCTGTTAAGTGGATTCCAAATGAATAAAGGCCTTAAGCAGAGCTGCTGTCTCTCCCCGACATTATTTAAAATTTATCTAGAACAAGCTCTAAAACTGTGGAAGCGCAAATGTAGAAATATGGGAATGCCGATTAACAACAATAGCATATACACTTTTTTATTTGCAGATGATCAACTAGTGATCTTCTTCTTTAAGTGCAGTTTCCCGATCGGAGGTTGGATATCATCATCACTATCTTTACTCTATCTACTGCTGCTCTGAAGAGTTCTATAGAACTGCATTTAAACCAGTCCCTTAAATTCTTCAACCATGACACTCTCCTTCTTCCTATACTCCTTCCTCCTCTTATCTTTCCCTGTATTATAAGCCTTAGCAGTTCATATCGCTGTCCCCTCATTACGAGTCCCAGATATTGTAACTTTCTTATTTTTATTGTGTTTATTATTTCGCATTTTTCGCCATTTCTCGCAATACTTCCGTGTTAGTTTTTTTCTGTGTCCATGCTATTCTAAGCATCGTCCTGTAATACCACATTTCAAAGGACAGTAACTTATTTATGTGTTCTTGCTTTAATGTCCAGCTTTCAAGTCCATATTGCAATATCGAAAACACGTAGCATCTCAGTGCTCTTACTCTCAGTTCTAATCTAAGGTCTTTGTTGCAGATAATTGTTTTCATTTTTACAAACGTATTTTTTGCTATTTATATCCTTGCTCTTATTTCGGTTGTTTGATCATTATTGTCTGAAATCCAGGTTCCTAGGTATTTGTATTTATCAACCCTTTCTATCGGTACATTTCCCAAATGTATGTTGGTTGGTATATTTGTTTTCTTTGTTATTATCATGTATTTGGTCTTTTTTATATTCATTTTTAGTCCATTTTTTTCACAGAAACTGTTTGTTTTGTTTAGCAGTAATTGAAGTTGTTCAGCAGAGCTTGCCATAATCACGGTGTCATCTGCATATCTTATGTTGTTAATAGATCTTCCGTTAATTATTATTCCTTCACTTTGAGATAGTATTGCTTCTTCAAAAATGGCTTCACCATATACATTAAATAGTAATGGGGACATAATACATCCCTGTCTAACTCCTCTCCTGATTTCAATTTCTGCACTGGGTTCGTTATCTATTACGATTTGTGCTCTTTGCTTCCAGTAGAGGTTTGTTATTATTCGTAAGTCCCTATGGTCTATGTTTTTTGTCTTTAGAATTTGGACTAATTTTTCATGTCTAACTGTGTCAAATGCTTTTTTAAAATCAACGTAACAAACAAGCACATCAACATATATATCCATGCATCTTTGAGCTAACACAAGTAGTGATAGCACAAGATTATGAAGATATTAAGTATATGACTCGAAAATTAATCGAGGAATATAAAAAATGGGGACTTGCAATCAATATCTAAAAAAAACGAGTATATGTGTATCGGCGGGAAACAACAGGTCCTCATATTGGAAGATGGAGAAGTTCTCAAACATTGCAACACATATAAATATTTAGGTATGATCATCACAAAAGAAGGCAACGTAGAGAAGAACAACAACCAAGCAAGAAGAGCAATTTTCCTTCTCAATAGTATCCTTTGGGATTAATCAATCTCTAATAATAACAAGCACAAGATATATAACACAATCATTAAAAGTATAATTACTTACAGTAGTGAAGTATGACAAATAAAGGAAACATACAAGAGAAAACTTGAGGCAACGGAAATGGATTTCTGGAGGCGTTCAGCTGGAAAATCTAGACTAGAAAGAGTAACGAACAACAGAATAAGAGAAATTATAGAAGTAAAACATACAATAGTAGACGATATTGGTACCCAACAACTCAGATGGTACATTCATGTACAGAGAATGTCTGAAGAACGTCTCTCAAAACAAGTCTTAATGTTCCCCCCTCACGGTAAAAAAAGACAGGAAGACCCCGTCTTGGTTGGAGAGAAGGCATCAATAAGAAATAAAAGACAGAGGCATAGAAGAAGACATGGATGAATCGAGAGGAGTGGCAACTGGCTATCGGAAGATGTAGGAGAACATTTTAAACCGAGGATTACTCCCGTAGTTTAGGATTACTTCCGTAGGGAACATAGTCCAAATATTTTTGATAGTGTGAAGTGAACATCACCTAAGATGCAAACTTAGGGCTACACTACATAGAACTATGCTCTTCTGTTAAATATAATTGCACTGGCATGCTTTTAAATTGGAAAAACAAATATTCTATTTATATATTATACATATATATTATATCTTATATATAAATTCTTAGCTGTAAAATCAATGAACAACTGATAATGGAATTTATTAATTGAGTGGGAAATTACTAGAAATAAAAAACAAATGTCATTCATATATGGTTTATTTTTAATTATGACATAACTAATAAAAAAATACAAAGAATAAGATCATCATGAGTATTTTGTGTATATTGCACCGTTGTTTGACTTTTCAAGAAGTAAAATGAATAGACGTGGAAAAAAACTGTGGATGTGCTATTAAAAATTGTAAAATTGTATTTATGTATGTTTTAATTACGTATGTATTTAGATCTTAAAAGTTAAAATATACATTTAAAACAATTTCAAGTTTAAGAATTACAGTGAATACTCATTTTTAGTAAAATAAAGTTATTGCAAGTTAAAACACATGGCAAAACAGTAATATGGCCGACATTCAAAGAATAATTTGTTATCTTTAGATGTTGGATGTCTATACTTCTATTGTTTGGGTCACAGTTTTCATCAGCTGCAGCCTTCATCACTCTAAGATATCTCAATTCCTAATCATCAATACAGATTAGGCAAACTTCACCAATACTGTCTCACCAGTTTCCAAGAAAACAGCGTCTTTGAAATAATATCAAACATCTGAGAAATGAGAACTACCACTGAAAGCTTCAAGTTTGTCAATTAGAAGATCAACTGATAACAATGATGAAAGAAGTTTGTTCAAAAATTTCACTTTAAGAATATAAGAAAACTACTTCAGATTTTTTCCATCTAGAGACTGTGACATTTCTCTAAAACTCATTTTCATGAATACATTATTGTTACAAATAGGTTAAAGCTTATTAAGGTTTGGAGAATAACAATTCATGGCGTGATGGAATTTTGGGATGACTAAAAGCTTCTGGATTTGAGTATCTTCTGTCTAGGATTAATATGCTTTGGAATTTTTTTTGGAAAAATGATACAATAGCACGGTAATTGTGTCAACCCAACTCAATCACTCAATTTCAAATGGGCTTTAAGAAAGTGTTAAAATGTTTAAATTTGTTAAATTCTGCTATTAAAAACTGTGAAGGTGTTGCAGATGCCATATTATTAAAAATTTCAAATTTTTTCAAACGAAGTGTAGTATTTGAGTCCACACCAGCACATGCTTGCAGAATATCGAATGAACATACTGTAATGGATACTGATTATAGGTCAAATAATATATTGCAATAAAATATAATAAAATATATTTGCGGTTATTTATTAATAAAACTTATTAAGTTTATTCTTGATACCCCTACAATTATTGAAAAAACTATAAAGATTTATATGATGAATCTGTCTATTGTTTTTAAAGCCTAACAAACTGGCTCCTTGGATATATATTGGATATATAGTATGGCAACTTAAGGATGCCAAACAATAATTTTACATTTTTTATATTATGTCTATGTATTTTTTATATATTGCAAAATAATCGTTAATAATTTGGTACAGATGTTTAAAAAATTTGTTTTTATACATCCTTGACAAAATTTTCTACTTTTATATTTGTTAAAGTTGTATACTCGAGTACGACTATTTACTGCTTTAAAATATATAAATCGTAAATTTAAAAATCAATTTAATATTAACATGAGAATATTTTTTACTACTATAGTAGTATACATTCTGATTGTTTTATTATTCTGTGATTATAATAACAGAATATCTCCTACATAAAATTTTTTCTGTCTATTTTTTTTATATCAATTGTAGTTGACATCTAATTGAAGTAACCCTTTTAAAGCTCCATTAATTCCATGAACGTTTTATCAAAATATTTATTATATCAACAAATAAATGCACATAAAGCTAAGGTTTATTAGCGGTGTAGCATACATAACAATATACACAATAAAGCACATAAAGTTTACAATATTGTTTAAAATTTTGCTGTATATAGAAAAAATATTAGCTAATAATCCCAATTAAAAGCCTTGGATACCGGACTGATCAAATAGAAACGAACTGAGTAAAAAACGGACAATCGCCATTATCATCTAGCCTTTTGCGTCCCAAATTGAACATAGTTCTGTTGGTCTTGAGCTTCTTCTTCTTCTTCTTCTACTTCTTGGATATCTTTCGATCTGTTTAATTCTGAAGCTGCCTCTGGTTAATTTCCTGGGAGGTAGATTGCCAACTATCCCTCCATCTTTTAGGTGGTCTTCCGGGTGGTCTTGAACCGGGCGGGTTGTTTTCTAGGGCAATTTTTGGGAGTCTATTCTCATCCATTCGTCTTACATGATTGTACCACATCCTCTTACGCTGCCTTCCCCTGCTTGAGCTTCCTGCAGCCATTTCCCAGCAATTATTTTAACGTCGTCTGTATATCGTGTAGGTGGTCTACCTCTACTTCTTCTGTCAGCTCGTGGTTTCCACACTGTAATTTTTTGGAACCATAACCCGTCATTTATTCTGGCCACATAGACCGTCGAGGTCCACTTCAGTCATGCTATATTATCTATGACATCTGTGACACATGCCTTTCTTCTTATTTCTTCATTTCCTACTCTGTCTCTGAAAGTCAGTCCAAGTAGCGAGCATTCCATTCGTTTTTAGGCTTCTCTGAGTTTGGTTACTGTTGCCTAGGTTACGGAAAGTGTTGCAATTTGACCATCTCGAACGCTTTGCGATATTCTATAAACCAAATGTGTAGTGGGATATTCAGTTCCCTAGATTTTTCTATTATTTGTCTCATGTTCAAAAGATGTTCTCGTGTACATCTACCTTTGGTAAATAACGTTTGGGAAGCCTCCTTGCTGACAGTCTGTGGATAATGAAGTTAGTGTTTCGGAAGCTGATGCTCGGCCTTACAGCGGCCATTCCGCTTCCGGATCGCTGTATGACAGAAGAGGATCTGGTTTAGTATATAGGGGTTCGGCGTAGACTCGGCGACGAGAGGGCGTTTTAAAGTACGTCGGGACTCCGAAGAACGAATCTTGCATTCAGACGACGTTCTGGACTGAGAGGTTTTTTGAAGATTCCAGACTCCCTCTAGGAAACACACACATGCATACAAGTACATGGTTATATGCTCTGACATTTTGGAGTAAACTAAAGAAGTTGGCTGTGACCACAACCAACTTTGTGTAAACTTTATTATATTATTGATTTGTGAATATAAAATAAATTAATGAAGAATTATATGATAAGTTTTTCTTGGGAAATCAGTCCACCAATGACTTTTAATGAAACATTTTCTGAAAAAACCATACAAAAGCGAAATCAGCGCGAATATCCTAACAATAAAATTTCCAAAACAATTAAATACCCCTACTAATGTGTTTTCACTATTCGCATCATTTATTAATTTAGACCCATCGTATCAATTCAAAACTGTTCTCCTTTCCTAAAAAGGCTTTTAAATAAAATAACACAATCCTAATATTTCACTGAAAGTGTCCCTGCGTAGCGAAGTTTCAAGTTTTGTTGTGCCACCGATGAATCTTTAAACACGTAGGTATATGCGGGGAATCGAAAAGCAGCCACTTGTCATTCTAGATAGCTTTACTGATGATATATGCCAGAGATTTATTTATTTTAACACTTGCGCATCTCTCGTTCTCTTCCTTTTCCTATATGGAAATTCCA
Source organism: Diabrotica undecimpunctata (assembly GCF_040954645.1). Taxonomy (NCBI): domain Eukaryota; kingdom Metazoa; phylum Arthropoda; class Insecta; order Coleoptera; family Chrysomelidae; genus Diabrotica; species Diabrotica undecimpunctata. The sequence goes on from NC_092811.1 coordinate 124,946,004, forward strand.
AATCACATTTTGTATATTTTAGGTTTATGACAACCATGAAATAGCACATTTAACGCAGTAGATATGTATGTTTATACATTGCACAATACCAACGCACCTATAATTATTCATAAAAGAAGTGTTGTATTAAGTAAAAATATTTTAGAAAAAAATAATTATCCATCAGAATTTTACAACTGTCTAATTAAAAAAAGAAGTTGCATTATCAAACATTAATCTCATTCCGATATCAATAAAAAAACCCAAACTATACCTGGCAATAATAATACGAGTAGTAATGTCACTGACTCAATCAAATACTGTATATTCTTATAATACATTAATGTATCTTACGAAAAAATGTTGGCAAAAAATGACATCAATGTTAGACATAAATCTTCAAAATCATCCAGATAATATTTTTCAAAATTTAAATCCAATCAATCGATCAATCAATCAATCAATATTCTTTATTTCATCTGACTTTTACAAGTATTAAAATGCATCAAATAAAATCTATGATCAGTAAAAACTATGAGTACATAAAAATAGTTATAATCGGTTCACAATTTGTCGATAGCTCACTACAAATTTAACCCTAATTAGAGTACTGAAATACAGGGAGGATAGGTAATACGATATAATAGTAAAAACCAACCTGAAACTGCCGGTTTAAGATGTTTTCGACTAACCCACCTTGTATCTGAAGGAATACAATACCTTATAATCCTATTACGAGGGTATTTTGAATGAATAGAGATGACCGACCAGTGTCGTAGAGTATATGATTGAAACATTTATTTGAACTAAATAAATATATTTTTTAAATTGTACTTATGTAAATTGTATTTTTTAATAAAACTTATTTATTTTATTCAAAAATAAAAAGTTTCTTGCCATTTGTAAAAGATACATTTATTTAATTAAGAAGAAATGCGCCAGATGTCGCCTGGCAAAATTTCCAATGTGTTTTAAATGTATCCATTATTTTCGAATCCGGAAAAAACTAATAAACATTTTTGAAAAATTTAAACGCAGAATGAAAGATTACATTATTACTGAGGGCAGAAAGTCCCTGAAAACTTCTACAATGTTTATTTTAATATGTTATGTAACAGGGGTGAAAATAAAAGAGAAAATATAGTATAATTTTTAATTGAAAATATTGCATGCAAGAGAAACTTTTTATTTATTCCAATAAATATTTCATTCTGCCTTTAAATTTTTCAAAAATGCTTTTTAGTTTTCTCAGGATTTGAAAAAAAAATGGATACATTTAAAACACATTGAACATTTTGACAGGCGACATTTTACGCCTTTCTCCTTTAATAACTTACGATTACAATTACTATTACTTACCTTATATAATTACGATTAGAAAACTATTCAAATTCAAAATAAATAGGATCAACTTTGGAATCCGAGTCGTCTTGAGGGTTAATAATTAGCGGTTGTGTCTCTACAGTTGCATCAATTATGTTATCAAGATCCCACATTTTTTGTTCTTCTTCTATTACATGTCTTACTGCATCTTTCCAGTTTTGTTCTGTAATATGTTGTAAAGACTCGTATAATAATTCACGTACAGCTTGTATTTTATATGACGTATTTTTTCTAGCCACATAACTTTTCATTTGTGTCCAAATGAGTTCAATTGGATTTATTTCGCAGTGGTAGGGTTGAACTTAGATTTGTGTTGCCGGGCAATTTTTAAAAGTTCTGCTTTTACCATTCCATCTTCGTAAGGCAGATACTTATTCCGCAGCCAGTCAAGAATATCCTGTTTCTTCCACGCAGTTGTTGGAAGTCTTTCTACTAGTCGTGATTGATGAGGTGCATTATCTTATACTATAATTGAATTTGGTGGTATGTGTTCAATCATCTGCTCAAAATACTCGAAGCTGTCGAAACATCAGCTGTCATCTCCTCGTGATAGTCTTTTGTGCTTTTGGACTAAAATTCCAACAAACCATGCTTAAAAAAATCCTTTTTCACTGCCAATGTGAGAAATTATTAATCTACTGTCTTTACCAGAAGGTGGGGAGATACCAGTAGACCAACCTTCCATAAAGGCTTGCCTGGAGCTTAATATATTTTTATCTGACTAAATTTTTTTTAGAGTATGACCTGAATTTACCCACGTTTCATCCTGGTAGAAGATTGGCCTTCCTTCAGCCCGGAATTTTCGTATGGATCTTAGATAATTTCTTCTCCAACATATTATCTCCTCCTGGTCAATCAAAAGTGATTTTCGGTCTGATTTCTGGCACCGGTAATGTAATTCTTTTAAAACTTGCCACAATTTAGTTCGTCCGATATGAGGCAAATCCGGGTCGTCTCTAACTTCTTGTAAAATTTTGTTTAGGTTTTGGTATTTCTTTTTTGAAAAAAAATCCATGAATTTTACTTCGATTACCATTTTTGGCAAATTCATTAATTTCAATAGACTTTTTCCCTCTTTAAGTGTTCGTTTTTGTTTGGGTTAGCTATACCTCTCCTACGCCAGTCATGTTGGCACAACTTTCGACCATGTTGCGAACAGTGTTTGTGGGATTCTGAAAAACCAGAGCATCGTGAACATTCAGGACAATAGTCTTCTCTCTTAGTGAATAGACAGACTTACTGACTGTACGCAACAGTACCGGTGTAAAACTTGATGATGAAGCCATCACAAATAATCCAACAAAACGAGCACGAGCGAAAGGTACGTATATGTTCGTAGGTATATGGAATAAAAAATCACTCACGCACTGCATATAATTCACAAAAGAAATATTCGAGACGCTAATTACTGCCGTAGACGCGGAAACACCGACGAGCCATAAATTACATGCGATCAAAAACGTACTAAACAAAAAAATTGTTTTCGTTCGTAATAACTTCATCCTTTCAAGTTAAGTTTCGAATATAAACTGAACAGACGAGGCACGTAGCCAAAGCTGACATCTTTATACCCATTATATTATTAAAAATCTGGGGAATTTCATCCTAATTATCTTGCAACGAATAGTACCCTCGGATATGAATTCCAGGTTTTCTAGTAAAGTGATTAAACGCGAAGATTAGTATTGAAATATCCAAAGAGATAAGGTATTCTTATTTACAAAATTGTTAATGGTTAAATTCTTATTTTTATTAATATAATATAATAACCAACATTAGCCGTGAAAGTTTTAATTGTTTTTTTGCTAAATATATTAGTTATAAAATATTATTAATATTATATATAACAGTATTAAAACATTATATTATTATTTAATGAATAAACACCTTAGGAACGCCTATGATTTACGACCGTTTTATGAGTTTGAGGCACATTTCGTGCTATCAACAATTTGTGAACGGAGAATAACATAAAAAACATATAAAATATACACAAAAACATACAAATTGTTAACAATATGCCTGCAAGTATTCCTCTATCGAATAGAAAGTGTTTACCAGAAGTAAATCCTCAAGTACTGTTCTCTTAAATACATAAATATTTGACTCTTTAACATAATTAGGTAATTTATTATACAAACGAACGCATGTTGGGTAAGGACCCTTGCCTACAACGGACAAGTGACGAACAGGGGTCACCAAATCATTTCTGTAACGAAAATTGTAACCACTCATTAAGGAAACATCATTTCTGCAAATAAAATTGCATCTATATGACTTTACATAAACAACACGACTGAAACTATACAGCGAAATTACAGTTAAAATATTTAATTGTTTATAAACTGGTCTACAGGAATCCAAGCGCCTTCTAAACGTCATGGTACGAATAATTTTTTTTTGAAGAACAAGCACCTCATTAATTCGCATGCAATTTCACCAACAAACTAAGCAATATTGCAAAATTGACTGTACATGAGCAAAATAGTAAAGTTTTAAAATATCTAGGGACACAAAATTCCTAAGTTGCCATAGAACATAACAGTACACAGACAATCTTTCCACTACATAATCAACGTGAGAGCTCCAAGACAAATTAGAATCCAGGTAAACACCTAACAACTTAGTGGAGTGGCTATTTACCACTGACCCATTGTCGAGTTTTACTAATGGACTCATCTGCATAGTAGAAGGTGAAAAGATTACCATATTGGTCTTTGATCCATTTAAGATTAGGGCATTATTTAAACAGTGAGTCATACTTTTTACAAGACAGTTTGCTTTTTGTACTACATGAAAAAAATTATTGGAATTTAGTGCAACTGTGGTATCGTCAGCAAATTGAGTGACATAACAGCCTGATTGCTGTTCCATGTTTTCTACTCGAACACTTGCATCAGAAAAATTATCTAATGGATTCCGAACCAAACATGTTGAGCTATCGTTTATCAGTTGATTTAAATCATTGAGAAAATCAAAAATAAAAGAGGGCCAATGATACTTCCCTTCGGAACTCCGGAAAGAACACTTCTTCTGAAGAAAATATTATATTCCCATTTACATTGACCTTAATTTCTTGAAACCTTTTCTCTAAAAAAGTGTGGATCCACTTTAACGCAGTTCCTCTAACACTACTATGATAAAGTTTTTCCAGCAGTATTGGATGATTTACAGTTTCAAAAGCTCATGCTAAGACAAAAAACAAACAGATAACTATATTACCCTTATCAAAGTTCGATAAAATATGATTGCACAGCGCTAGTAGTGCATCTTGCACACTTATACCTTCACGGAAACCAAATGAGACCTTTCTATAATGTTATTCTTGTTAATATACGAGAGGAGACGTGTATGAAATGCCTTCTCATATATTTTTAAAAACACAGATAAAAGTGATAGGCCTCGATAGTTATCAAATTTTGATTTGTCGCCTTTTTTATGTATTGGCACAACTAAAGCAGTATTTAGAATTTGAGGAAAAATCCCTTCCTGAAATGAAAGGTTTACTAGAAATGTTAATTGTTTATATATGTTACGAGATACATTTGTTAACATAGAATACGGGACCTCATCCAGTCCAGCCGAGGATTTTTTTGAGATATCTTTAATTATACTTTTTATTTCTTCATCACTAATAGGATAAAGGAAAAGGAAGTGCATAAGCGCAGAAAGATTCTTAGGATTATAGTCAGGTGAAATTTGACTAATTAAAATTTTTACGGAATTCGAAAAATGTTGACTGAAAGATTCTGTTTCTCTTAGGATTATAGTCAGGTGAAGTTTGACTAATTAAATTTTTTACGGAATTCGAAAAATGTTGACTGAAAGATTCTGCGTCTCTTAGGATTATAGTCAGGTGAAGTTTGACTAATTAAATTTTTTACGGAATTCGAAAAATGTTGACTGAAAGATTCTGCTATGTCATGAGAGTCATCCACAGAAATTCCCACAGAAAAAATATAGATATAATCCAGAACTTTTATAATAAAGTATTCAGAAACATAGTGGATGTTGGTACGTGAGGAACAGTGACCTTCATAAGGACCTGGGTATGGAAACTGTGGCCACAATTATCAAGAAGACGGCTAAGAATCATGACAAACGACTACATAGGCATCTGAACGTTAAAGCAATCCAGCTTCTTAACGACACAGGGCTAACTAGAAGACTCAAGAGGACAAAGCCCTTCGAACTAGTTTAAGTAACAGTGAAAAAGCAAAGCATGGTGCTTTTGCCCGTGTCACATGTACACATTGGGGCATTAGTTATCACTTATTTATCACTTATCAGATTAGATTAAGAGCACGCCATAGGGTAAACTCTTGATTTCAAGCGACTCTAGTAATTTAGGATAGAATAAAATTGCTTATTGTATTTGTATGTTACTTGTATTTCTGTACATATGTTTGATAACTAATGTATTGGGTATCATATTTTTCCATATAGTATTTAGGATATTCTCTGTATTTCTTAGTAATTGATCTTCAACCTAATGTTATCATTAATATTTAAATTTCCATCCTTGGAAAGATCCCTTTTAGGTGACTTAATTCTTGTTTGGATTAGCCTTGCATGTCGTTTTTGTAATAGAATATAAATATAAGCTGCAGCGTAATACTGTAAGACAAGCGAGAAGTATCTGGCCATTTGCGCGTAAATAAAAAGAAAGATTCATGACGAGGATAGAGTGATAGAGGTAAGTAATGTCGTTTGATTTTTCTCCAACTTCAAATCCGATACCCATCTCACAAGTTACACGAACTTCCATTTTAAAATGTGCAAGTTCATCCTATCAATAATATCCATTCTGTACCAAATGTTTTATTTAAATTTCCTCATACATTCTCGCAGATTTTACACCAAGGCTCTGTATCGTTTGATTTTATTTTAAATTCACAAAATCAATACGGGGAAAGGATTTGACTTAAAGATAACAATCGGGATGAAATTTAAATGTTTTTGGAATTAGTCATTGTCATTATTCTAAATCCACCCGCGACGGGCAAAATAACAAAGTGACGCCCCAACATTTTAGAACAATTCTCGTAAATCTTTTCACAAATAACATCGCTGTTGCCAAATTCTCCATTAAACATTCTACACCGATTGCTTAAAATGCGTATGGCGATTATAAGTGATGGATTTTCATTAAAATTAAATATTTATAATAAACATTGTACAGATGTAAAATGTGTATTAAAAAAATATTATTAGTGGTTATTTAATCTTAAGTAAATATAGATATACAAAGAAAGATAAATTAAAGAAATAGACAATTTCAAATACGTAGGATTCACAAAAACAACTAAGGAAGAGATAAATCATAGATAAATCAAGCATGTTCAAAGTATTTCTCCATTTCTCCCAATTATTTCCCTTCAAAATTGTTCTACCTACGCATTTGGTAACGTTTCAACATCTCTTCATAAAGCCAACTTTGTAAATCCGTAGGTGGTATTACCCCTCCACATGTTAACTTTCGAAGCAAGAGAGAGTTGTTTGATTATAAAGGGTTTCCATCTTCGTACCCTTCATAGGGCTAATCTCGCATGACCAACCCAAACATTTTCTCTTCTTCAACTGAGCTTTTCAATCCTTAGAAATGATCGAAAATCGAGATCATTTCTGTGTGCTTTCCCGTAGTAAGCAGTTCAACTGGCGGTGAGTTTAATTTTTATTATATTATCCATCTATCTTTGTAAATGTTCCTCTAAAGTAAATTTTCTCTAGTATCCTTAGATAGAAAGATTAAACCATCTACGTTTTGCGGACGATATCGTGCTTCTGTCAGATAATCTGGGAGAGATCAAAGACATGCTCCAAGAACTGAATTACATACTACAAGAAACTGGGCTGGAGATAAATTTCGAGAAAACCAAAATGATGACCAATATGGTTCCTAGCGAAGAGATACAGATCAATAACAACAAGGTAGAATTAATCGATAAATACACATACTTGGGTCATGAAATCAGAATAACCAGAGACAACCAAACCTGCGAGCTAAATAGACGAATCACGTTGGGATGGGCGGCATATGGAAGGATGAGAGATATTTTTAAAACAAATACCCCAATTCACCTAAAAAGGAAGGCATTTAACCAATGCATCTTACCAGTCTTGACCTACGGAGCAGAGACCCTAACTTTAACGAAAGCTACTGCCGAAAAACTGAGGGTAACACAAAGGCGAATGGAGAGATCAATGCTGGGCCTGACCTTGAAAGATCGCGTGAGAAATGAGGAGATACGCCGACGAACTGGCGTAGACAATATTATACTGCGAATCAATAAACAAAAGTGGAGGTGGGCTGGACATGTTGCTAGAATGGAAGATGGACGAAGAGATTATTGGAGTGGAAACCAAGAGCCGACAAGCGAAGTCGAGGCAGACCACCCACCCGATGGACCGACGACCTAAGGAGAATAGAAACAAACTGGATTGCAGCAGCTAGAGATAGAGAGAACTGGAGACGTTTGGAGGAGGCCTATATCCAACAATGGATGTGAAAATGGGGCTGGATGATGATGATCCTTAGATACAATGAGTCAATTCTGTTTGCAAAGAGGCCAGTAGTTGCCAATAGACGCCAACAGACGTCAATAGTAGCCAACACTTTGATGCCCTGTTGTGTTATCTCATCAACCTGGTCGTTCGATTGTCCAGATTTAGCTCCCTTAACACCGTTTGAAATTACGAGAGAAAGTTGTAGGATATAAAAGGATGCCATTTGTTAAAAATTTAATATTTTGCGTGGATTCGTTTGTGGATTATTAGAATTATTCTAAAGCACTTTGGTTGAAATTAAAACGGATTTAAGTGAATAAATGTTAAAACCAACAGTATTTACAATATAATTTTAGGGAAAATGAATAGTAGTTAGAATAGCTATTTATATGGAAAAAGAACGGAGGTAGAGGAACTAATAGAACCAAAACACATAGAAAAGGATACTTGGATTGACTACCTAAAAAAGCTATATGCAGAGGAAGAACAAACGACGCTAGAACCGAAATCAACAGAAATTACCACAAATGAAGAACTTAATTTAAATGTACAGGAAGTTCGGAAAATACTTGAAAAGCTGAATAACAGAAAAGCAGCAGGTAAATACGGGATACTAAACGAGTTACTGAAATATTGTGGAGTAGCAATGACAGAACAATTAACAAGAGAGGCCCCCCAAAATTTATAAAAACTATTGAAAACATCTACCAAAACAACAAAATGGAAGTCATAATAGATGGACAACTTACAGAACCTATAGAAATAGGCAGCAAAATAAGACAGGGAGATTCATCGAGCCCCATGCTCTTTAATTTTGATGAAATCATCAAAAGCATTAACAAAGGAAGTGGGTACAGAATGGGAAACAAATAAATCAAAATACGCCGTTACGCAGATGACACAATATTGATAGCCCAAGATGAAGATAGTCTGCAAAGACTGGTCCACAGATTTAACATAAGAGCAAAAGAATTTAATATGAGAATCTCATCTCAGAAAACTAAAACCGTAGTAGCCAGCAAAGCACGAACCAGATGTAAAATAAAAATTGATGGCATCCGAATTGAACAAGTAATGAAAATTAAATATCTGGGAATTACACTGTCTAGCTATGGAGAGCTCTAGTCTAGCTCTATTATACTGGCGTCAAACAGCGACAGCTCGCATAAACGGAAAATCAATAGAAATATGTAAAATACAAAGAGGTGTCAGACAGGGTTGTATACTATCCCCACTGTTATTTAATTTATATTCAGATATATTTCAGAGATTATTTAAAGAAGCGCTGCATAATTTGGAATGGCGTGAAAGTTAATGGAATTCTGATAAATACAATCAGATATGCAGACGATACAGTTATTTTAAGTGATGACATGAATGGATTACAATGCCTTTTAAATGCCATTGATACAGTGGGAAGAGAGTTTGGCCTAAACATAAACTGTTCAAAAACAAAACACATGGTGTTTAGCCGTTTAGCACATCAAGATGCACGATTATATGTTGATGGTCATATAATTCAAAGAGTGTCCAGTTTTAATTATCTTGGTTATCATATTACTGAACAACTAGATCCAGATCAAGAGATAAAACGTAGAATCGAGATAGCCCGCACGACATTTTTAAAAATGAAGTCATTCTTCTGTAATGATAACTTGCAACTTCAACTTCGAAAGCGCATGGTTAAATGCGACATTTGGTCATCCTCCTATACGGTGTCGAAGCATGGACATTAAAAATATCCACCATTAATAGAGAGAGCAGCATTTGCTCTCTCAACGCAGTCCTTGAGAGAGCAAATGCTGCTCGCGAGCTGCTTGATGACATGAAATGTAGAAAGATGGCCTATTTTGGACACGTAGTAAGGGGAGACCGATATAATATTCTTCAACTTATTATGATGGGTAAAATCGAAGGACGCAGAGGAATTGGTAGAAAGCAGGCCTCTTGGTTGAAGAATATCAGGGAGTGGACAGGAATGAGGAAAGCTGAGCAACTCTTTAGAATAGCTCAAGACAGAGACAGTTTCGCCATGTAAATCGCCAACGTCAAGGGGACTTGATATGGCACGTTAAGAAGAAGCTATGGAGACCTGGACAAAGAAGAGAGAGATCAAGTACAAAAAGCAAATAGACTGGCAGGATGCCATAATAACACTATATGGCGAAACAGACACATTAACACTGAGATGAAGTCAAGAATATATAAAGCCAGTGTAAGACTAATAATGACATAATTCGACACAGCCACAACGCAAAGGCTACTGGAAACGGCAGAGATGGGAGTACTGAGAAGAATTACAGGAAATACGCTGAGGGATCAAAAGAGAAGTGAAGACTTTAAAAGCAAATGGAACGTACAATGGCAACTTGATCCAATGCTTCCTACCAATACTACTTTTAAATCTAAAATTTTCCGAAAACTTTAGGAACATACAATACATTATATGTTTAATTGTTGCAAAGCAATATGGTATAAGTTATGATGTAATTGTAAATATGAACGGTCTCAACTGTAAAACGGGACACCGATGCGAAAACTGGATGTAATATCACAGTAAATTGATAGCTAGTGTAAATTTCAGCATTTAATGACAACTAGAATGAATCGACGAACAAATAATATAAATTTGTCAGAATCATGGGATAACCTTCCAAGCTTCAAAAATTAATTCACAATTAGTAGAATTCGCTTTCCGATATTTCAGCGGTGGCATCGACAGCAAGGCGGTCACATCATTAACTGAAATTGTCGCACTGTTCCTGACTTCAAATTTGGCAAAACGACCAAAGTCGACATTTAATTTGCCGTATGAAGTAACGAAACGGTACGAATACCGGGAAATGAGGAAAATAGACGAGAGCATAGTCGATATATTGAAAGTGTACTCCAACAATTGAACCAATAAATTAAACGGGCTGGTCCTGTCGCTGGTGGCATATTCGCAAAAAATGCCCGAGGCCGCTGAGCGCGAGGCGCTTTTGAACTGTCATGTCGGATTGACTTTATTAAGTATCTGCTCTTTGCGAAATTTAGAACATTTAAGTTAATTAATGGACGAAATAAGATTGCTGAATAATATTGTCTACGAAAAATTACAGGAAATACAAAGAAATGCTTGTAAAAAGTTTGTTTTTAAAATGAAATCCATTTATTTGCTATATATACTTAATCTACATATCGTCGGTGATACAATACGTCCTATGTCATAAATTAAGAATTTTCAGGAGAGGCAAAAAACGTGATATTTGAAAAACTCTTCAAAAGTGTTATATTATTGTGTGGTATTATTATCTTGCTTTTTGGGATATATTGAAAATAATAATACCTATATTTAAGACATTAATGTGGAAAGAGTTAGGACCACATAGAACGTATTGGTATAAATAGATATTACATATATAGGTAAGGCTGGTGACATAGAACCTATTGCAAATGAGGCATGAGTTTAGCTGTGGGTAATATTAACATAAACTAAAACAAATTTCAAATTTTATTTCTAACACTTTAAAAAAACAGTGGTAAGTAAAATGTTTTATAAAAAAAAGATTTAATATGCAAACAGGTAGTTGCATTTAAACATCCGTATGGTAAGGTGCCATATGGTATTAATGGATTCATTTCTTGTAAATGAACAAATTTTGAAGTTTCTATTGGTAATCGTGCTTGCTATAAGGGTGTTTTATTTGATTAGGTGTTCAGTTGTTTAGGTCTTCTAGGTAAATCTGCCCATTCCATGTCAACATCAGCTTTATATTTTTTTACCTTTTCCACGGAGTCATAGTGAAGTCTCACGAGCACTAACACATAGATCACCTTTTTTATTTCCAGGTCTAATACTGGTGTATCTTTCCACAACAACATTTTTGAAATCTGCATAATTAAGATAAGCAACATTGTAGGGTTCTGGGAACTGTTTAGAGGATTTTATAATATTAACATAATCTGCCGGTACAAAAATATCTCGACGCCTGAAATAATTTTTATTTTCTATGCTGCTATGTATTGAGTCCACCTCCATTTGCGTATGACCGACCTAAAGATACTTTTATTGTATTGTAACCTGCTTGTGAATTAACAGTTGTAAAAGAGCATTTGATATGGTAACCGATCGATTCTGGTATCCACATCCATCGCTCCATATCACTATTTTTGACGGATTACATTGATTTACTTCAGCTTCAAGGTGTTAAACCAAAATGGATGCAAAAACATTACTATCTAAACCGCCGTTACTCTCGTGCCAAATATAGCATGTGGCTTTCTTGGTTTTTAAATTATACATAGTGTAATTGTGAACTTTCAATTATGTTTTGTTATATCTAGATAAAGCTTGTAACCTTGGTGATAACAAAACAGCTTGAACGTCTACTGCAAAGACTAAGGTGTTATCCTCAGATTTGGTTTTATCAACATCTTTCTCTGTTCGGGCTCTATCTTTTTTATTAGTATGAATATCATAAACTTCTTGTGAAAGATTGCCATGTCTGCACTGGTCACACTGATCTTTTCGTGGATAAAATATTGCCACATTTAATTTATGGAAAATTTTCATAAAAAATCGACGGGAGCATGGTATGATGTTACTCTGACTCAAATATTCGTTAACAGATGCATTTGACTTTCCCACACTGGTTCCAAATATAGTTTTTGGGACAAGACTCTGCAGTAATGTGATTAAACTTTTGGCAAGCCATTGAGAAATTCTGTTACACATTTTTCTTTTTCTTCATTAGTTCTACTTACTTCTTTGGTGCTATGGCTGACTGTCATATTTTGTAGAACCCAGTCTCTCAATTGCCGTTGTCCAATACCTAAAGTAGACATAAACATTTGTTTACAAACGTGTAATCTAGGTGTTCTTTCCTTCATAGACAAGAAATATTTAAATGAAATGTTTTTCCTGCATGCGGCATCTTTAGACTTTCTCGAGTATCGTGGCGATCCTATTAATACAAGACTGCGTATGTAAATTTTTGTAGAATCCCAAGATTTAATCCCCAAAAAATGTTTAAATATTGAATTTCGCTGTTCTTCTGTAATTTAGGAATACTGGAACTTTTCCGAGGACCTCCAATGTTTTGTACTCCTGTATGCCCACTACAACGTAATTTCAAAGGTTTTCCTGGGTTTATGCTGGTTTGTTTTAATTTTTCATCAGAATTTTTTTGAACGCCCAAGTACGATTCACCCTTAAGCGTAGATAAAGTATTTTTTGCAAGTTTTCACTTAGTTGGATTACCTTGCCCTTTCTTTGGACGTTTCTTCTGACGGCCATCGTTAGTCGCAACTACAAATAAATTACCAGTAACAGGATCCATCTCTTCTTTAGTAGAACTGTCATCTGATATAGCAGTATACAGTCTAATATAATCAGGGGCATATTCTGAGCCAGAATCGCTGAATCCTCTAGGTTCTGGATTACTACATACACTTTCGTCAGACGAGTCTTTAGATCGGAATTTTGTTTTCAGTTCTCCGGTGCTCTCATCTAGGATTGTCTGCTGATGTTGATCTAGAGCCAAACTAACCAATTTCCTAGCTCGATTCATAGTTAATATATACGCAGGTTGCTCTGAAACAAAAATATTAAAAATTAAAATTTAAATGTAATAATGTCAAAACAAGTTTAGTTAACGTACACATAAAACGTTTTGCAGTTTCACATTTAAAGTTATTTACATTAATTTTAGTATTTACAGCAAGCAAAAAAGAAAAATTATACTTCTGTTTTGTGTTGTAGCTACTATTAATAAGCATAATACAAAATAATTAAGGAGTCAATAATTGCACTTAGTAAAAGTAAGGTTAATTTCTATTGCAACGAAATATTTTCTTAAATCAGTAGTAAAATTTACAGATTTAAATATGATTAGTATGTAATATTATCATTGATGATAATAAATTCTATATTCAGTTATACTTACCAATAGTTTTCAATATTTATCAGCGGTAATACACACTCCACTATATTTAAGCAAAATACGTTATCACATACAACGTATTGCAGTTACTCACGCCGCGCTGGCCGACTTATAACGTTTTGCAATAGTTTTAAAATCTACTTTGTAATCGAAAATTTACATAAAACGTTTTGCAGGTGCATAGTGAAGGTCATAATAACACTATTGGTTAGATAAACCAAATAACCGAAATTTTTGACATAGGGCGTATTGGCGTATCCCCGACGATATACAAAGAATTATTCATTGGTGAATGTAATGTCTTCGGTAAAATTAGGAAGAGCTGTTATTTTATTTGCTGTTTTAATTACAAAAAAAAATAGACTTTTGCGAATGATTCTCTACCGAGCTACGATTGGACTATACTTTTATTTAGCGAGTGAAGAAATAAGAAAAGGAAAAACTTTAAATTAAAATAAAAAGAAGGAAACATCAACCAACTGTAAAAGATCTTAACGAGTAGTCCAAGAAACTGATAAATAGAAACTGGAAAATATTCACTAAAAAATCTCTAAAATATGCATGCCGTATACATTTTAAAACAGGTTGAAATAATTTGCAAATACGCGTTTATAATTTATGCCCATATTTATAGTCGGTACTCAAGTATCGGTCGATGCTTGAGGTCGACCTTGAGTCGTTTTTGTGTTTTATAAATGGATCTCAAGCCACCTCAAGCACGAAATCGAGCTTGAGTACACAAAAATTAGAGCTCGTGCTTAAGCATCGCATCGACCAGCCTTGAGCACGGGATTCTAACCTAACTTGTTTGTTTATATTTATATTTTTTTCCAATTCGCTTCCAATACAATATTTTTTTTTGTTTTTTTGCGATTATTTATGGATGTTGTTGTTCAACATCCAGGATTAAGTCATGGCAGCTTAATATTTGATCAGAATTGATTAAGAGTTAGAATGGAAAGAGGACAAATTCCAGAATTATTAATAGGTGAATTATTATGAATAGTGAATATGCATGCAGCACAGGCACTATCTACTTACTCCAGTATTAAAGCAAGGTATTTATTGATAATGGCCTAAACAAAAAAATAAGTTGTTTGATAAATATATATTTTTAGGTAATGATCAACAAAATAGATATAATAGTGCACATGTAAGAAATTTTGCCAAAAGGTTATTTAGAACCTGGAAAATATGGTTTCCCTGTCTGCAATGAGGCCTACTGTAAAAATGTTGTAATGAGCTATACAAAGACGAGCATGTATGTAAGTCCATATTTGCGCTTTGTAAAGATTTACTTCTCTAGGTCAGTTCTTTTCAGTACTTCGAACTAAAAGGCAACATAAATACCAAATTCTAACGTAGCCATCTTTTCGTGTAAATTGTTTGCTTGACAGCGAACTGGCATCTTCTTGTCGTCGTTGCTTCAAGTGCTTGCCTTATATCTTGATATTATAATTTAAGAGGCTTTTAATGCATTAAATCGTCCTGACGATCGAGTCACATTAACTATTTTTGGGACAAATGTTGAATGGCCACAATTTTTCAATAGACTAGTGAGTCGTTTCCATCTGTAAGTTGAAGGTAAGAAAAAAACATAAATTTCTTCAGCAACTAAAAAAAAAAGAAGTACTTTCCATTGTGCAGTCTGCTGCATGTTGCACAATCAAATTTAGGGAATGGGCTGCACATGGTACGTATTTTGCCAAGCTATTCCTACATTTTATTCTAGCTTGGAGACCGCTATAAACACCAGATATGTTATTCGCATTGTCATACGATTGTCCTCTGCAGTCATCGATATTTATATTCAGGTTGCACAAAATTTTTACAATGCTGGCTTCCATATCTTCGGCTTTGTGGCCAGTGTTGTCTAAAAACTGTATGAACCTCTCGGCAGGTGTTCCGGTGTCCGATCAATACCTAATAATGAATTTCAGTTAATCTGTACGTGTTATATCAGGCGTAGAGTCAACACTGATTGAATAATATTTGCCACAATGCATTTGTTTTACAATTTCTTCTAATATATGGTCCGAAAGCACTTGCAAAAATTCAAAACAAATCATTTTTGATAAATAAGATATTGAGCCATAGCCTTTTGAAGCATATTTTTCAATTTGTTTTTTTAAAAGAGGATCATATTCTGCCAACAACTCTAGTAATCCAAGGTAGTTGCCATTGCAACTACATTGCCCTACTAGCTAAGAATTTTATGACACTAACGACTCTTTGTAATATGTTTCGCCAATATGTGGTCTCATGTTCAATCTGTTGCCGCAGAGAATCATCGATCTCTCTCATACTCAATGAATTTTTTTAAATAAAATTTTTAAGATGGTCAAAATGAACGACTGACCTTTCATGACAATCATGACTGTCACATTTTTCTTTAGCCTTTTTTCAGTCGTCAAATACAGTAAAAAAGGAAAAAATGCAAGAGTCGACAGAGTCGACAAGTAAAATAAAGAGCCTGTGCTTTTGGAATAAACTAACCAGTCACTCCGAATTTTTTTACCATTCTTTAAAACTTTATAAAATAGTGATTTAGTACAGTACCTGTTTTGTTTTCCTATTTTTTCTGAAGATTCAAAGTCTAAATAATTAAGATTCGCTTTGGGCCAAGATAAGTCGCCATTGGGATTTGATATGTAACAATAAAATTCTTTGTCATTGTCCCTTATCTAAGTTCATTGCCCTAGTCTACTTTCAGCAGTTGGAGTATATGTTTCCACAATAAATCTTCTTTTCCAGGTACCATATCGCTGTAACGGTTGACTATAGTCATGGCTATTTTAACTTCAAAACCGCTCTAAAAAGTTTATCCAAACTGCTTGGAACTATTACCTCAAATTTATGAGTCAGGATATACGTGTTCTCCTGATAATTCTTTTACCCATTTTTCATTGCATAATAGGTCATAGGATCCTGTATCTTTTATCATACATTATGTGCCCCAGGTATTGTAGTTTTCTTTCTTTGGCAGTTGTTTCTACTTCTTTTTTCCCATTCTTTTAGCACCTCCTCATTAGTAATTCCAAAGAATATGGATGCATAAAGACGCATGCCTCTATATTATTTATTAACTCTGTCAACCCATGATATTGTTAAAGTTCTTCTGTACACCCACATTTCAATGGAATTAGTTAGTAAACAAATACTGTAAATCTTGAATAAGTTGCCTGTGTGAGTCCATTTCGAATAGGTAAAAAACAAATAAGAATAAGACTTCCTCACAATCAATTTATTCTACCACCAACGACCGGTTTCGCATACTATAATTTGCTATGCATCTTCAGGTCAACGGTACATGGTAAACTAAATGCTGAAAATATATTGACCCGTATTGGGGTGCTAATCTACAGCAATTATACAGCAGTTTTGGTACAGGATATACAGCAATTACTGCAGTAATACTGTAAACGTGTTTTATATTTTGATCCACTCAACTTTTTCTTACTTATGCATTGTGGCATTTAACGTGTTAAAGCAAATTATTATAAAAATTACCCATTGTAATCAGTTCGTGTTGTACAACAAGTTAAACCCCTTATCTAATGTCCTATTATTATGGAACATCCTGTCTAATTATCAATACGAAATTAAATAATCCACGACACTGAAGTCTAAGAGCACTTAACCATCTTAGCGGTCGTTTTTGGTGGTTTATAGGTTACGGTTTTGGGCTAATGCTATTCGGACACACCTGATAAAGGACCGCACGGAAGCCGCTGTTATCGCTTTACTCACTTTTATAGCATTTTCTCGACGCTACGTAGACCCAAACTGAATAGTTACTTCGGCTTTTTATACGTTTTTGTCCCTATTCTTTTTGGTATATTTTTTATAATTATCGATCGTTTAGATGAAAACAGTATATTACGAATACTGATTTTCATTATAAGGGAACTAATGGAAAATATTATAATACAGAGATACAGGTCTGCGTCTATGCCATAATATTGAGTAGATGCCACCTTCTGTTAAAATGTATGAATAGATTATGTAAGTATCATATAATCAGTTTGGTAGGTTTTCTAAAAATTGAAAATTGTAATGTATAACATACGTTTTTCTTTAGGAAAATTTGATTTCACTTTTGCTAAAGACATAACTGTTTATCAATGGAAATACAGGGGTAATAAATCTATTGTAGTAGCCAATAATATACACAATAGGTACATCGAATATGATGACAGTGGGAAGAAAAGGATAAAAGGAGGATATAGTTTTTCCAAGAGCAATCCAAGACTACAATCGACACATGAAAGTTGTCGATTTATTTAACCACTTTCATTCCACATATATGTATAATATTGCTTGGAAATCACGCAGGTGGTTCTATTATGTATTTTATAATAATAAATAGTCAAGTTGCAATAATAGGCAATTCATATATTGTCTATAAAAATAAATACAAAAGTGATAACCATAATCCTAAAATTGATTATTTAACTTTAAAAGTCATTTATAGTTTAGGCGTTGTTGGAAACATTATCCAGTATAAAATGACGAGGAAGACAGAAGGGATTAGGCACAAGAGTAATTTTTGTCATGGACGAGGCACTGTACACAACTTAGCCTTGTTTCACACCTATACGACAGTCGTGTTACCGATGTCGTTTAAACGACTCTTGGGGTGAAAACCGATTTGGGTAATTCACATTTAATCTTCAAAAGTTGTGTTCGTGCAAACGAAACACGGCAGTCGTGCTATGTTGTAGGTGGTCATCCATTTCCACTGCGAAGGACGACTGTCGTGGACGTCCGTAAATTCGTGGAAAGCTTGAAGGTAGGAGGGAAAAGCGGACGGTTCACATCAGTACTGCACGGCAAGATATGTCCAGTAGTTTTCTGATTTGAGGTCACTACGATTGTTTTTGTTCTCTAAAATTTAGAGAACAGGAGAGAAACAAATTCGGTAAGTAAAATACTCTATTTATTTGTATTATATTTATTTATTTACAGGCTGTGGAATACAAGCGAATAATGGATGTGCAGAGATGGAACCCTCTAATCCTGAGTTAGTTAAAAGTCCTGATATCAAAAAACCGCAACAGCAGTCTAAAAAAAGGAAACTAGGCCGTGTTGAACTGGAATTAATAAGTGCCCTTAAGAAAACGTCGAACCGGTATTTATCTTTCTTTTTCTTCTTCTTCTTTCTCTTTATAAGCAATTCTGCTTGTTCATTGGCGGATTAATACCTCTATGGAAGCTTGTCACTCCATCTTTTGTGCGGTCTTCCGATACTTCTTCTGCCGATTGGTGACTTATTTCTTGCTATTTTGACGACACTGGTCTCCTCCATTCTGCTTATATAGTTATTCCATTCTTTTTTTTTCTATTTTGTGTCCATTCATTTATACACTGTACGTTACATTTTCTTCTAATGTCTTCACTTCTCTTTCGATCTCTCAGCGTATTTCCTGATTTTCTTCTCAGTACTCTCATCTCTGCCATTTCCAGTAGCCTTTGCGTTGTAGCTATATCGGGTCTTGTTTCTGAGGCGTATGTCATTAGTAGTCTTACAGTGGCTTTATAAATTTTTGACTTCATCTCAGTGTTAATGTGTCTGTTTCGCCATATAGTGTTATTAAGGCATCCTGCCAGTCTATTTGCTTTTTGTGCTTGATTTCCCACTTCTTTGTCCAGGTCTCCATAGCTGGACAGTGTAATTCCCAGGTATTTTATTTCCATTACTTGTTCAATACTGATCAATTTTTATTTTATATCTGGTTGGTTCTTTTCTGACTAGTATTGTTTTAGTTTTCTGAGATGATATTGTCTTATTAAATTCTTTTGCTCTTATGTTAAATCTGTGGGCCAGTCTTTGCAAACTATCTTCATCTTGGGCTATCAATATTGCGTCGTCTGCGTAACAGAGTATTTTGATTTCTTTGTTTCCCATTCTGTATCCTATTTCTTTGTTAACGGTTTTGATGATTTCATCCATGATCAAATTAAAGAGTATGGGGCTCATTAAATCCCCTTGTCTTATTCCACTGCCTATTTCTATAGGTTTTGTAAGTTGTCCATCTATTCTGACTTCCATTTTGTTGTTTTGGTAGATGTTATCGATGGTTTTTATAATATTTAGGGGAACTTTTCTATTATACAGAAGATGGATTACATCTTTAAGTTTTACCCTGTCAAACGCTTTCTTTAGGTAAATCAGACACAGAAATGCTGGTCCATTATACTCTAGTGATTTCTCAGTAATTTCCTTTATAACGAATATTGCATCTGTACACGATCTTCCACTACGAAAACCCTGTTGTTCATCTGCTAAACTTAACCTCTGATTTATTAGCACTTGTAAAATTTTAGTTGTAAGTTTTAGCTTAGTATTTAAAAAGTTTATACCCCTGTAGTTTTCTGGCTGTTTTTATCTCCTTTTTTGAATAGTAGAATTAGTTCGCTCGTTCTCCATTCTTCCGGTATTTTATTGTGTTTTATAATTTTATTAATTAATGCTGTTAATTGTTCTGTCATTGCTGCTTCACAATATTTCAATATATCCATTTTCAAAGGGATTATTCCATCTTGAAAAAAAAACTTTTACTGACGATAAGGTTGTGGAATTCCAACTCAAAGTACTGCAAGTACTATAAGCAATGAAAGCTCAAAAAAAGTCGGATGCAAATATTCACCAAGCACTTCGACCTACAACGTTATTTGATGGCATCAACTCAGTACCAACTGTTACAACCACAACACTCTGAAGTAGGCCACGATATACCACAGGCCTCTACAGCCGCACAGTATTATGAAACTGGTTGGCAGCTTGTTAGGACACAAGCCGAATCCCCAGCAGCTCCAGATTCCGAAAACTTATTTCAATTTTATTTTAAATAAAAAATATATATAAATAAAATATAATTTTTCCACCTACCTGATTGCTACTGCCAACATCTGAGCAGGCTCAATACACTCCCTGAAGCTAGTGTTGCGGCATTAAATGGAATCCCTCAATCGCAGATGTAGCTCAACAAATTACTTCATGCTCATTCTAAAGTAATTGAAAAATGTTTCTGCGTGCATTCCTAAATCTTTGAAAAGAACCACCAAGAATGCACCAACTTCAGGTCGTCTCATGTTCAGCGGATAAACCCAATGCACCCTATTTCTTTTATTTTGCTTTAGTCAATGATACAATATCATTAACACAATAAGTTGGATCGGTAAGATAGTTTCGAAACAAGGCATGACCAGACGATGATAAAGATGTTAAAAGAGACATGGGGAATCTAAAATTTGCATTCCACGACATGTCTATTCATCTAGGCAGAAATCCTAACGAATTTGTTTCTCGTACTCATACAGAGTAGATCCGAATAAAATAAAAAAGACAGAAAAGATTTGATTTCACGTTCAAAGCGTCTATGTATCTATTGATACGTATTTCGACTTAATAAGTCTCATCAGAATAGTTATTCATAGCCGTTCTTAACGTGAAAAATAATCTTCTTTGTCTTATTAGAAGCAACAATAACATGGCTTCGTTATGGACGCAATAGCGACATCTGATAGAAAAATCGGTAAGATAGTTTCGAAACAAATTCAGATTTCTGCTTTAATCTGGAGCCTTCTAAAAATTGCAAGGCATGACCAGACGATGATAAAGATGTTAAAAGAGACATGGGGAATCTAAAATTTGCATTCCACGACATGTCTATTCATCTAGGCAGAAATCCTAACGAATTTGTTTCTCGTACTCATACAGAGTAGATCCGAATAGAATGAAAAAGACAGAAAAGATTTGATTTCACGTTCAAAGCGTCTATGTATCTATTGATACGTATTTCGACTTAATAACTCTCATCAGAATAGTTATTCATAGCCGTTCTTAACGTGAAAAATAATCTTCTTTGTCTTATTAGAAGCAACAATAACATGGCTTCGTTATGGACGCAATAGCGACATCTGATAGAAAAATCGGTAAGATAGTTTCGAAACAAATTCAGATTTCTGCTTTAATCTGGAGCCTTCTAAAAATTGCAAGGCATGACCAGACGATGATAAAGATGTTAAAAGAGACATGGGGAATCTAAAATTTGCATTCCACGACATGTCTATTCATCTAGGCAGAAATCCTAACGAATTTGTTTCTCGTACTCATACAGAGTAGATCCGAATAAAATGAAAAAGACAGAAAAGATTTGATGATTTGATCCCCATGTCTCTTTTAACATCTTTATCATCGTCTTGTCATGCCTTGCAATTTTTAGAAGGCTCCAGATTAAAGCAGAAATCTGAATTTGTTTCGAAACTATCTTACCGATTTTTCTATCAGATGTCGCTATTGCGTCCATAACGAAGCCATGTTATTGTTGCTTCTAATAAGACAAAGAAGATTATTTTTCACGTTAAGAACGGCTATGAATAACTATTCTGATGAGACTTATTAAGTCGAAATACGTATCAATATATACATAGACGCTTTGAACGTGAAATCAAATCTTTTCTGTCTTTTTCATACAATAAGTTGGGTTCGCATGGTTGACGAACGACTGGTTTGATCAGCCTGAACCGAGTCGTGTATATGTGAAAATGATGGGTTATTGTCTCGTGCACGGCAAATAGTCTTCGACGACTCGGTCGTCATACGTAGAAATTATAGTCATTTGACTATAATTTCTACGTATAGGAGCTGTGTTAGAGACCGAGAGACCGAGAGACCGAGACCGAGACTTAGGTACCAAGACAACCTAGAAAATGATTTGAAGTCTATCGGAATTAGAGCATGGAGAAGACTTGCCAGAGACAGAGGTGAATGGAGGATTGTTCTGAAGAAGGCTTTGGCTCATAAAGAGCTGTACCGCCACTGATGATGATAATAGGAGCTGTGTTACAATGCTTATAATGTTGCTGTTTACAAAAACCGTTTTGAGCCAGTTCATATACAAATAGTATTTAAAGTATGACTAATTTAAACATTTCAGTGAAACTGTAGAGATGTGCTTTAGATTTCTAAATAAGTACCTGTACTTATTTTTGCTTACAGTAAAAAAGTGGTAAACTATTTTACCAAGTTTCAGCCTTAATTATAATTCGCTTATTGCACATTGGTAGCATAATTTACCACCCTCTAAAATAGAGCATATAAAAGAAAATTAAAACCCGCGAAAGTATTAAATCTAAATAAACTTAGCTTAAATGAAATCAAGGAAGCCATAACAAAAGAACTATTAAATGCAAGCTCAGAAGTGGCAACCGCTAAGAGAAAACGAAAATCCAAAATAAGTGTAGAATCACAAAACATGCTGAAACAAAGAAGAGATCTTCTGAGACAAAACAAAAGAGACACTGCAGAATTTAAGCAACTTAATTGAGTATTAAGAAAACAGATAAAAGGGGACATTAAAAAACATCAAGAAGACCGTATAAACCAAATCATAGAGAAAAACTGAAGTCAAAAATGCACCAAACCGAAACTAGAAAAGAAAAACATAATAACCATTAAAAATGAACAAGGACAACTAGAAAAAAGTAAATCTGATATGAAATGTCAACTCAGAAGTGATGCCCGAAATAAGAGCAGTAAAAGAAATAAAAAGGAATAAAGCTCCTGAAAGCGATGGAATCTTAGCAGAAATGCTGAAGGAAGGCGGAGAAGAAGCCATCACATATCTAAAAATACTATTAAATAAATGTCTATTCGAAGGCAACATAACCGAAAAATGAAATAGTGCTAAAAAAATATTAATACACAAAAAGGGGGACACCACAGACCTAAAAAATTATCGACCAATTTCACATCTTTATCAACTTCACAAAACCTTTACAAAGATTATTACAAACAGGTTAACAATTAAATTTGATCGATATCAACCAGTAAAACAAGCCGGATTTAAAAAAGGGTACAGCACCTGTGACCATCTTTATACTTTAAAAATCCTAATAGAAAAGACTAAAGAATACAATATCCCATTATGTCTGGCTTTTATAGATTATGAGAAAGCTTTTGATAGCGTAGAACTGTGGGCAATAGAAGAAGCATTAGTCAACAACCGGATCGACTCCAGGTACAGAATATTAATACATAATATTTACGAACAAGCTGAGATGATAGTGACGTTGGATCATGGAATTGAAACACACGAAAGGCACAAGTATAAGACAAGGAGACACAATATCTCCAAAATTATTTACAACTACCCTAGAAGATATCTTTAAGTCAATAGACCTGGAAAATAAGGGAATCCCTATTAACGGAAGATACTTGAACCATATTAGATACGCAGAAGATGTAGTACTAATAGCGGACACGTGGAATGCACTGAATACGATGATTGAGGAGCTATACACAGAATCCCTAAAAAAAGAACTGAAAATGAATTTCAGCAAAACTAAACTAATGCGACAAAGATCACAAACCTATGATAAACATCCAAGGGACAGAGACAGAACACGTAAATAAATATACATATCTGGATCAAAATGTCGAAAATGTCAAAGTAAGAAAAGCAAATCGGACTACCTAAATAAGCAGACGTGTAAAAATGGGATGGGCAGCATTCGGAAGACTCTCATACGTAGTTAAAAATAAAAATATACCTCAAAGACTGCGAACCAATATGTTTTTTTCCTATATCCTACCTGTACTTACATATGGAGCTCAAACCTGGACATTCACTAAAATAAAGATGAAGAAGATCAGAAAAGCTCAGAGAGCTATGGAACAACAGATGCTGAGTATCTCACTCAAAGACCATAAAACCAATGAAGATATTCGTAATAAAACAAAAGTAAAAGATGCTGTCCAACAGGCAGCTAAACTGAAATGAAAATGGGGTGGACATAACCAACGTCTTAAGGATGACCGATGGAATAAAGAAATCGGGAATTGGAGGGCCATATGAAGCCAAAAGACCACGAGGAAAACCGCAAATACGCTGTAGCGACGATATTAAAAGAACTGCAAGACCAATGTAGACACGTCTTACAAAGAACAGAGATAAATGACGAGAATTAGAAGAGGCCTATATTCGGCAATCCGAATAGAGAGAAGGGCTTTAAAAAAAAGAGCATAATTATGTTTTTAAACCTTAAACTATTTTATAGGTTATTTGGGATTTTATTAAATATAAATTGTATTGCAAATTTAACATTTCAATAACTAATTTTAAAAAGGGATAATATTTAAAAGTATTCCGAACTTACATTGAAGCTGTAGCGTACCCTAGATACAAACTTTCGTCGTCCATTTCTGTAGTGATATATTTTGTGCTACTTTTTAATGAGGGCAGTGTAATTGTAAAGTGTGTTACTAAAAGCTTAATACATATCATTCCATGACCTGAATTGGAATGTGTGAAGCCAACAAGACAAAATTTTGGTATGTAGCTCCAACTCCGACTAAACATTGAAAGTTTGAACATTAGCAGAACAGTTAAATGAAAATGTTTGCGGGTTTGATCAGTTTGTCTATATCCTTTAACGGATTTAGTTTGAAATTGGAACTCTTGAACTTTTAATTTGATATTAAATTAACCTGCCACACGTATGGGTTAAACAATGATATTTGTTTACGAAGTCAGGTATAATTGCACAAGTTTATTTAAAATAAGTGCGCCTGAAGCAGGACAAAATTTTTAATGAAATATTTAATTAAAAAATATGATGTGGTGGTTTGGATTGGCAAACTAAAAGTTTATATTATATAATATCTCAGAGTATAAGATAGAAAAAACACCTAAACAAATCAAATTTTATATTCAGTTTTGCTTTTATTTTCAATAATAGTGAGCAAGTTTAAGGAAATAAATATTAGAATAAAAGGTCGTGGCATATTATTGTGCACGTTGCGTTTCCAGCACATAGCGTTTAGTTTCCGAAAAATATAATTTAAATGGTTTTAAATATGAACAACGCACACTGTCGGGAACATAGCGTTTCAGACACTTAACGTTTCCGTTCAGTATATTCAAAAACAATATTTTACTGATGCCTTTACTTACTTACTTACTGATGATTTACTGAATAAGGATAATGTGAATTAGATGTCCGTCGTTTTCCCCTTGTATATTTAGGTATTTGTTTGATTTTGATACAGAGTATTTAAAAAATAATTTTCTAGACTATTTTGTCATTTATGCATGTGTTTTTATTACTTTGTGACAATTAATCACGGAAGTGATAAACAATTAGGACTTTTGCATGGAAGTGATAACTCTTCTTTTTAAAAATACTTTTTGGTTTGATATGTATGGCTTAGTTAAATGTAGTGTTTTGTTTTTTCACTGAAGGTGAAATTAACTTTAAAACATGTTTAAACTGAATCCTATTCATTTTAAAATATCCATAATATTTTTCATCGTCATCAATTAATTCTCTGTATAAAGTCCAGTATTCACATTCCTTTTTCTTAGCATTGGATGTACTTCAAACCTTCTTTTTAAACCAGTTTTTCATTCTTCGTCGTTAAGTAGAAAAGCAATTACACATAATTTTTGTAGAGAAAAGCGAGATCATATCTTCACCGAACCAAACTGAAACGTTCTATGTATGAAAATGTGAACGCGCAGTCCAATTGCTGGAGTGGAAACGCAACGTGTCGGAAACGCAACGTGCACTATAATATGCCACGACCTTAACACTAAACTGTGCTGTTCATCATCAGGTCTCCGGAAATTTTACTTAAATGCTAAAATTACAAATTGCAACTATTAGGATTCTTGTTTTTCTTCCTCTTCTTCTTTTTATATAGTCATGACTCTGTCTGTTTTTTAATGTGCCTCCAGTAAGTTGTCGTTTCATCGTTTTCGTGGTCTTTCTGCTGATCGTCTTCCTATTGGGGAACCGTCTCTTGCCGTCTTTACTACTCTATTTGTTGTCATTCGGCTTATATGATCATTCCATTCTACTCTTCTAATTCTTACCCAGCTCTTGATGTTCTTCACCTTGCATCTACGTCTTATATATGTGTTTCTAGCTCTGTCCCATAGTGGCTTACCATCAGTTGTATTGTTCTAAGTGTTTTCATCTATGCTGTTACTAACATCCTTTTTATCCTGTCTGTGTCAGGTCTTGTTTCTGCCGGATATGTCATTATTGGTCTGATGACTGTTTTGTAAATTCTGCCTTTCATTTTTTTCCCGATATTTTTATTTCTCCATATTGTTTTATTTAAGCATCCTGTGGCCCTCTTACTCTATTTACTTGACTTTCCACTTCAGTTTTGAGCTTTCCCTAGCTAGATAATGTAATGCCTAGATATTTAAACTGCATCACTTGTTCTATTTTCTGACCTTCCAGCTCCAATTTACATCTAAGTAAATTTGATGTTTTAAACATGCATTTTATATTTTTTTTTTTTTTTTGAGAAATTAAAATGTTCAATTTTCTGGCAATTATATTAAATTGGTGCAGCATACGCTGTTAATCGTCTTCAGTTTGAAAGAGTAGCATTGCGTCATCTGCGTAGCAGATTATTTGAAGTTGTTTTTCTCCCATTTGGTATCCTTTTTTAGTTCTTACTTTTTTTATTATTTCATCCATAATCAGGTTCAATAATAGAGAACTCAGGGAATCTCCCTACCTTATCTCATTGCCTTCAATAGGGTCGGTTAGTTCTTCTAATTTTATTTTTATTGTGTTGTTTTGGTAGATATTTTCGATCGTTTTGATTATTCCTAGAGGTATCTCTCTTGCGTAGAGTAAGTGGATAACTTCTTTTAATTTGACCTGGTCAAATGCCTTTATAAAGTGCACGAAACATAGATATGCCGGTTTGTTGTATTCTAATGATTTCTCTGGCACTTACTTCATTATAAATATAGCGTCTGTACATGATCTTCCCGACCTAAAACCTTGTTGTTTTTCTGCTAGTGTTATAATTTTATTCAGTTTATTTGTTATCACTTTAGTCGTTAATTTTAGTGTTGTGTTTAATAAATTATTTCCTTTGTAATTGCTTTATCTAAATGATTGAGGAATTTTGCTTTTTTCTATTATTTTTTGAATTAATATTAATAGTTTTTTTGGTCAGAGCTGGTCCTCCGTACCTTAGGAGTTCATTTGGTATTCTGTTCCCTCCTGGAAAACTTTCTTTACCTCTTCCTCCTCAATATTTATTTTTTCGTTTGTTGTCACCTCTGGTGTTGGTGGTTCATTATCGTCACCTTTAGCAAATAGAGATCGACAGTAGTCTACCCATGTTTTCTTCTGAATGTGTTTCGTTTTTATTAGTCCGTTCATCTCTTTTCTTTGTCCTCTGATCATTCTCCATATTTCTTTTTGTTTTCCGTAGAAGTCGTGTTCCATCTGTTTTCAGAAACTCTGACAGTGTTTCTTTTTTATTTGTCTTACTAAAGTATTCGTTTTACTTCTGATTCGTTTATAGTAGTTGTATGATTGCTGTGTTTGTTGTGTTCTGTATTGTAAAAAGGCTTTCTTCTTTTCTTCACATTTTGACTTCACTTCCTCTCTAAACCATTGTGTTTTCTTTTTTGATATGTTAGTGTTCGTTACTTTCCTCTCTCTAAGTGATTCTGTTGCTGCGTTAAATATGTTATTTTTGAGTTTTTCCCAGCTTTCCTCGATGTTATCGTTTTCTGTGCTATGTGCTGTGCTACCCAAGTATCCTTGGTCAATATATTCGAATCGTATGGTTTCACAATGCACGTTAATTCTCCTACAAGAATAAGTAAAACAACATCTACCATAATTGATTATATTGTCTCAGATTTCTCACCCCTTGATGTACGTTCTACAATTATTAATGCAGGACTCTCTGACCATAAAGCAGTATATATCAAGTTTAACACTCTTAATAACCAATCCTCGAACTTACTTCAAAAATCACGGGATTTTAACTGTTCCCTCTCTATATATTTTAAAAACTGTTTGCTTAATTCGTAAACACCTACATATTTTTCCAGCAAGATCTAGTCATGACTACTCCACCAGAAATTCAAGCTTTGATGTGTATTTACCGATCACATCCACTGAGTTAGTCTTCTTCTTCTTCTTGCGCCACTCCTATCGGAGATTGGAAATCATCAAGGCTATCCTGACCTTGTTTACAGCTGACCTAAAGAGTTCATTAGTGGTACAGCCAAACCACTCTCTCAAATTACGCAGCCATGACATTCTTCTACGGCCTGGATTCCGTTTTTTTTTGTATTTTTCCTTGCATTATATTTTGAAGTAATGCGTATTTATGTCCTCTCATCAGGTGACCCAAATATTCGAGTTTTCTTCGTTTGATCGTTGACAAAATTTCTGGGTCCTTTCCTATCCTTCGCATTACTAACTTCGCATTACTAACTTCGCATACTAACTGAGTTAGTAAAGAAATCTATATTATATTCGGCAAGAAAATTATACAACCATCTCCCTTTGCAACTGAAATCTACAAATAAAATTGTACAATTCTCAGTAACAATAAAGCATATTTCTATTCTATTCTAATATTTCATTCCAGCGATCTTCTCTGATATTCTTTTCCTGTATAAGTATTCCGTGGATTCTGTATTTAGTCCTTCGACTTTGATTTTTGTTTGTGTTGGCTGTCTTGGGTGTGAAGTATTTCAGGATGATTCTTATTTTACATAATACTAGGCTATGATTGCTACCTACATCTGCTGAGTTGAGGCATCTTACGTCGATTATTTTCGATGGATGTATATCTCTGCTGGTTATAACAAAATCTGTCATAGATCTTTGTCCACGGGTGTTATTAGATATATATATATATATATATATATATATATATATATATATATATATATATATATATATATATATTTGTGTTTGTCTTTGTGGTCAAAAAATGTGTTGTTTATTCTTAGTTCGTTATTCGTGCAGAAGTTGATCATCAGTTCTCCATTTTCGTTTTTAACATTCTCGTTATGTTTTTGTTTAATACCAGGTATTACTTGATTGCCTATTCGAGCGTTAAAATCCCCCAATAAAATCATCTTCCCTCTGACTTATACTCCGATGATGTTCAGGTCTTCCATCTCCATTCTTGTTTTTGCTGTTACTTCTGTTACAAGTTAGACATTGTCAGTTTCATTAATCGGATAGGTTTTTCTGGTATACCAAACTCACGCGTTCAACACTGAAGTTAGTCCAATCTCTAACATTCCTCAGTTAAGATTTCTTTTTTCTTCCCAATCCTTTTCTTCCCTCTACTCTTCCTTGTATGATGACGTGCAGAGGAGAGTGCAATAGAGCTTAGTTTTAAGAAAAGAACCTGAATCTCCTAATCTTCCAATATTACTTGGCGATCCTTCAAGCCATTTAATTTAGCACAGTATCATTATGAAATATTCAATATATTTCTTATTATAGCAAAATAATTCAAGCAAAAACTAGGGAAACACGTATTTTAGGATGAATATTCTATCTCAAGGGTGAACAAAACTATTTGCTTTATATTATTATAGATAATTTTATAATTATTGCCTCAACAATGGCCATGTAAAAAACGATTTCTTACTTAGTTTTTAGGACGCTATAGAAACGCACTAATCTTTTAGAATCACCGTTAGGTTTTTAAATCACTCCTCAACGAGGTAATAAAAACATCCTAGTAATTTTAATTTTAAAGTAACGACACTGAGGAACGAAACAACTTCAAGCACTTTTTCCGCACGAGGGTAGAAGTATCCTCTTATCCTTCCTCTTTGGTTACGCCCTTTTCCTGTACCTTATTCAGATTCTCAAATTTTATTCTGATCTTTTCTAAACGCCACTAGCAAAGAAGCCGTTAATATACTCGACTATTTGGTATCCAAAAACAGATGGTTGTCAATAAGAGCGGTTTTCTTATGTAAAAAAGGCAATAACTAAATAAACAGTGTCCAAACATTTACCACAGAAGAGAAAAGTATAAATTTTAAAGACAGTTTTATATTGACTTAAATCGTAAAGATATTATTTTTATTTATATGATATAAATTGTATATATAAATTTATGTCGTATAAAACATATTATATCGTTTAATTTACATAATTGGGTACATAATTACCCAAGCGATCTCCAACGTTAACGAAAAACATTCATTTTTCTATGGTTCTTTGTTCATAACATTGTGTCAATCTATTGTGTGAAACATTGTATCAATAACAGTTTATTGTTCGATAGTGTCTGGGTTATTGTAAGCGAAATCTTGGCTAACTATACGAGGGGAACAAAAATAGCAAAAAATCTGTTGATATTTCAAGAATATTTATATAAAAATGCAAAACTGCAACATTACATCTGTGACGCCTGTTCTTCTTATTATTTACTCGGTTCTTGTTAAAATACCGCAATTCCCTCTTGATTTTAAAAGTGACATATGTCATGTCAGATTGTAATTATAGAATAAGTCAGTACAGTTCACTTGATGTTGTTCGTTATTGTATTGTAATGGCCGTTGGCTATCAACATTCTTATTATTAAAAGTATTCAAATCAAAGTTATCAATTTTAATTGTAACTTAAACATCATAGCATATAAGATCCAATAATGTAACTTAAATTCAAATTAAAAACGTTAAACGGGTTTTTACCCAAATATTTAGTGGCTCAAACATCGAGTTAGAATCTATGGAGAAGCTATGAGCATATTAACGTGTGTATTAAAAACGGCGTAGGTAGGCGTGGCTAACGATGATACCAATATGGCGGTGGGATCATGGCCGGACTCAATAATATTAAAACTACTATAAAAATATGACTAGTTATTCAGAAGATTTAATCATAATCTAAAAAAGTGCAATACATTTTTAATAAACTATGATTTATTTATCCCGCGGTAAACACTAAAAACACGATATATTATACATAAAGATAAATTAATACAGTTAAATACTATTAATTTATTCTCTGAAGTACGGGCCATTACTTTGTTTACACATTTGTATACTAACCTGTAACATTGCTTCTGATGCTGCAACTACGTTTAGAACAAGAAACCATTATTGTGCACTATCACAATATATTATTACAGTTTCTATAAAAGTATTATAAAACTAAAAATATTCGAAAAACAACAAACGTAAACAAACATATACGAACTGTCAAAAGTGTCAAAACAATCTTAACAATATGGCCGAAGTGAAGTCGTTTTTAGTCACGTGATGCCCTCTCCATAGATTCTAACTTGATGGGCTCAAAAGATGTACACAGAAGACACACTGATGATGGAATATAGATTCCGAAAACATTTTGTGATGTTAGCCCGATTGGGTGTTTTAATTATATACCTCTTATAAAGGATTTTTAAGTAAATTATTTAGTAAGATATTGTTTATTTTACTGCTTTGAATCCAGTAATTACTTCAGGTTGTGGTCCAAGTTATGTGCCAGTAATGTATGTGATTCAAAGGGTAAACAGGAATTTGAATCTAGGAATTTTGGAACTTTGAAAACGTGAACGTGATCAAAGCAAAGGGAGAAATGGCGGTCAATCGGTAGTAAATTTTAAATAATTTAGGTACAGGTTTTTCAAATTGGAAGTTTCGCATGGAATTAATATTGGAACAAAATAAATTGCTGGAAATTTTACAAACAGACATAATTAATGGCACCTTAAAAACGAATGATGCTAAAGCAAGGAATCTTATAAAGCAATGCTTAGCGAATAATGTGGTACAAATCGTAAAGGATAAAAAGACAGCCAGAGATATGTTCAACACTTTGAAAGACACATATTTGCGAAAAGGCTTGTGTGTTTAAGTTAAAATTCAACGTAAATTAAGAAATATGAGGTATGCTAGTGAAAAATTAACAGATTTTATAATGATTTTTGAAAACACAGTGACAGATCTGAAGAATAGTGGCAAAAAAATTGAAGAACCCAAAATTGTTTCACAATTATTGTTAGCTACTATGTCGGAGTCATACCAAGCAACAGTCACAGCAACTGACATTATTTTCAAACAAGATCCAACTAGAATTGATTTTAATATGGTAAAAAATAAACTCTTACAGGAAGAATCTCGTCAAGGCAATTCTCATAAAAATAATGAAGAATCCACAGCTGTTTTCTTTGCTAATAAAAATCGATATCACTATGGACGTCAACAGAATTCCCAACAGGTCACACATGGTCCTGGAAATCATAGTAGAGAAGGACGACGGAATGATGGACGACAGTCAAATAGAAAATATTCAGTAGTGGGACAAGGACAGGGCAATTTTCGATTTAAATGCTACAAGTACGGTAAAATTGGACATAAAAGAAAGGAATACATGAAACGTCGGTCTGTTAATAGTGCAAGTGTCGGTCCAAATCAGATTGAAGAAGAAATTTCATTTATTACTGAACTAAATAAATTTGAATCGCCACATCCTAATACAGTTTTGTGTGACAAAAGAAAGCAGCTTGATGAAGTGGATGGGGAATGTCCATCAAATGTCAGAATTGTCAATCTGAATTTTGACAGAGATGAAACAATAATTGAAAAAAGTGTAAACAAAAACATTGACTTTATAATAGACTCTGGTGCCACAAATCATTTGATAAATGCAGTTTCAGGAAGTTTTTTAACGGAAATTAAAACTGTAGCTTATAATATTAGTGTGGCAAAGCAAGGTGTAACCATAAAAGCTCAAAAGAGTGGCAGTTTACATGTTTTAAGTAATGTCGGTGTTAAACTCATTCTGAAAGATATTTTACAGTGCCATGAATTGGAATATAATCTGCTAAGTGTAAAGAAAATCGAGCAGGCAGGTCTAACAATTATATTTGAAAATGAAAAAGTACAGGTATACCATAATTCTAATTTAATCATGAGTGGAATGTTAAGAGGAAACTTATATATTATTACTTTTACTGTAGTAGATGATAAGTGTAATGTTGCTACTCGTATTTTAGATAGTATATTTCACAGAAGAATGGGGCATTCTTTACTATATCCTGCAAGTAATTTATGTGAGATATATATTAAGGGGAAACAAACAAGGAATCCTTTTATGGATATTCCAACTGAAAAAAAGGCCAAAGCAATTTTAGAAGTTTTATCATCTGATATGACTGGACCATTTTCTCCAGCATCATATGATGGATACAGGTGGTACTTTGTATCCTTTATTGATTATTTTTCTCACTTTTTAAAACTAAAATATCCAGGTAACCTACTGACAATGGTGGAGAGTATGTGTCCCATGTATTTAAAAATGTTAGCAAGTCTAAAGGGATTCAAATTGAATTTACAGAGCCTAAAAATCCTGAGCAAAATGGGGTCAGTTAGAGATTTAACCGAACTGTTTTAAATATGACCCGTTGCTTACTTTTTGACAGGAACTGCCCAAGAATTTATGGGGTGAATCTGTATGAACAGCAACCTATATAATTAATCGATTAAAAACTACTGCAGTGCCAAGTGGTAAACTTCGAGCAGAAATTTGGTTTGATAAAAAAATAGATCTAGAAAAGATACGAATATTTGGATCGAAGGCTTGAGCTCACGTTCCTTAAGAAGTAAGAGGAAAGCTCGACGAAAGAAGTCAAGCAAAATATTTGGTAGGATACATTAATAGTGGATATCGTTTATGGAATCCATAAAATAATAAAATTGAAGTTTCTCGAAGTGTGATATATAATATGTGAAACAAACCCAAATTTGTTTTACTGAAGAAAAGAAAACAGATCTAGAGAAAGATGATGTCAAAAATGAAATTAAGGAAAAAAGGATGAGACTATAAGAAAAAGTTATAGAGAACGAATTTTACCATCTGAAGTTCCAAAAAATTTTAAAGAAGCAACCAAAGATATCGGAAGTTGGTGTTTCCTTTAAATGAGGTGAATATAATAGACTACAGGTGGGTATTTACACAGAAAGATTTTCAAAAAGGCTCGACTACTTACAAGATATTATAAACAAGAACTTGATCTAGATGAAGATATTTACATTCCATTGGCCAGAATGATAACATTAAGAGCTTTATTGATATTAGCTCTTGAAACAGATTTAGAAATTCATCAAATGGATGTGAAGTCTGCTTTTCTAAATAGAGAATTGAAGGATCCTGTTTATATGCAGCCACACCTGGACTTTCCAGTTAAGCATGGTTATGTGTTAACACAGGAAAGCTTTATATGGATTAAAATTAAAACAAAGCCCTAAGTGTTAGTATGATCGGTTACATTTATTTTTACTTGATAAGAATTTAAGAAGATCCACTGTAGATGCCTGTTTATATATAAAATGTAATACTTACTTGCTAATTTGGGCGGACGATTTGATGATAATATCTAATAATGTCATTGGTGTAAATAACATAAAAGAGCAATTATCATCAGATTTGAAATGAAAGATTTAACTAATAATTCAAATAAAAATGTGTTTCTGAGTATTGAATTGAAAAGAAAGGTGATTTTTTATTAATTTCACACAAGAATTTAATTTGAAAAGTTTTAAACCAATTTAATATGATTATTGTAAACCTTTGGATCTGCCTATTCAGTAACCACTTCAGTTCTAACCCTATCTTTAAGAGTTAGTCTAAGTAACGGCCGTTCCATTCTTCTTTGGACCACTTGGAGTTTGATTGCCATGGCCTGGGTTAAATAAAGTGTTTAGGTAAGGCACGACTGGAAGCACACATCGGTCAAATGTTTTTTTTTTCAAATAATTTAGTATGTTGATCTTGAAGATGTCTGATAGAGCTTCATATTCGTCCTATGCTAAAGTGATTCTTCTTTGCAATTTAGCAGTTTGGTTGCCCCTGTCGTGCGAACATTGCATGTATGGGACATATATGGCAGACGTATTTTACAACAAAATATGGCGTTCAATAAAAAACAGCAACTGTTTGAGGGCCTTTCAATGGAATGGAACAGAATACCGCAGCAAGACATTGACCATCTGATCATGAGTTTGTCTTACAGATTTGAGACAGTAACCAATAACCGTGGATGTTATACACTATACTAAACCTAAAGACTGCTTTGCTGGGAGTTGAGGGGCAAAATATTAGTTTTTTATTTTTTTATTGCCATTTTTTAAGTTATGGAGTTCTCTTTTAATGTTTTTCGGACTTTAGTATATCAATACATGGATAATTTCTTAACAGAGAAAACAATTTTTTGTTTGACAAAATTTTTTTAACAATTGCACGTTTTTTTCAACTTCTATTTTCCAACTGCTGTACATCACAAACTTTTTTGTCGGATACTGTTTCATAAATATAATATTATACAGGGTGAGTCATGAGGAACTTTACATACTTCTACCATATGTAGAGTCCCTCAGGGAGCATATCATGTGGCCACTAAAAAATGTCAACTCCTCTTCTTTATTAATTAACAGGGTGATTTGTGTAATTGACCATTTATTTCATTTTACTGTAGTGTTTATACGGCTCATTTGATTTTTTTAATTTTTGCATGATACAATACACTACTATCAAGCATTCGACTGGTATTAGCTAAACTAAAAAATTCCAGGACTGGCTTTGGAAAAATTAATTTAGGGATTCGTATTAAATATTACACCCTGTATATATTTTTTTTTAAATGCAATAAGTGATTTTCAAACTACATAAATAGCCAATGAAAACGACATATGCGACAATGTTGTCGCACTTTTATTAAATTTTTAGTGAACGATCAAATCTTACCAAAAATAGAACAACCATAATGAAGTATCAAATTATAAGGTAATTAATTTAAACAAATGTTATAAATTTCAAACATTTTAATTGAAATGATAAACTGCACTGAGTCACTGCACAACAAAAAAACAGTAACTACTAACAATAACGAAGAACAATTTAAAAAAAAAAACTAAAAATATGTACATAGTTATGATAAACCCATAAATTAGAACTGGAAAAGATACAATAATGGTAACAAAATAAAAATAATTCAAAATAGATTTTCGAAATGGAACCCTGCAGCCTGTACACATTTTTGTTGCCGAATTGTTAATTGACGTATTGAATTACGGATACTCTGGGGATCGTTTCTAATAGTATTACAACAATGAATAATTCTATCAATTAATTGTTGTCGGTTATTAATATTCACTGCGTAAACTAGTTGCTTTAATCGTCCCCAAATATGGTAATCAACCAATCAACCCCAATCATATGGGGATCTTGAAGGCCACGAAATAGGACCTGCACGTCCTATCCACCTGTTGCCATAAACATTATTGAGATGTTGTCTCACTGCCAGTAAAAAGTGTGGGGGTGCCCCATCATGCTGAAAATACATCCCTCAGATAGCAACGTTCGCGTTGGCAAGCAAATTCGGCAAAATATTTTGTAGAAAGTTCAAATAGACCTGCCCTGTTAAAGGACCATCAAAAAAGTGAGGACCTACTAATTGGTTATTTATGACACCAATCCACACGTTAACCGAAAACCTTAACTGAGAACGACGTTCTCGAATAGCATGGGGATTTTCTTCTGCCCACACATGTGAATTTCGTGAATTATTTATCCCGTCTCTGGTAAATTGGGCTTCATCTGTAAATAGTGTCCTGTATAGCGTTGGTCGATTATTGTTAATCCATCTACAAAATTCCAACCTATCGATCTCATCTCCAGCATGTAGTCGCTGAACGATTTGAATGTGATATGGGTATAGATTATTTTTTTGTAAGACTCTACTTACTTGTCTAGTCTACATCTACATGTCGCTCTGTTGTTCCACTAGGAAAAGTGCCATTTTCTCGCAAATAATTAAAAACTGACCCAAATGTTGGATGACTGGGAGTTCGACGATTAGGAAATCTCCTGCGATATTCTCTACTAGCAGCCCTACCATTCCCATTACAGAATCCATAAACAAATATTATGTCTGCATATTCTGTGGTCGAAAACTGATGTGGCATTTTGAACGAAAGTAACAAAAGCTCTACCAAAACTAACACAATGTACTTAACGTAGATATGACAGAAGAAATATGTATTCTTGAACACATAAATAACAATTGATAATGACAATAATGACAAAGGGTATAAAATATCAAGAAACGTCAAACGGTCAACGCCAACCTTCATTTTAAACTTTTTTAGATTTATTTTTATTTAGTACAGTTGATGCAATGTATTATTATTTGACATAAAATTTTAATCATTTACAATCAACAAAAACTAACACATATAAGAGATTTGACTTTTTAATCAATTTAATTTATTATTTATCGAAAATAATGCCCCAATACGATCTATGAGTAAAAATTTAAAATTGAAAAACAATTGATTCTATCGTAGAGATAATACAAAGTGACAGTAAAGATGTTAATTTTCTACGTATTAGATTATGTTGTAGGAACTCATTTTAATTAAAATGTTTGAAATTTATAACATTTGTTTAAATTAATACCTTATAATTTGATACTTCATTATGGTTGTTCTATTTTTGGTAAGATTTGATCGTTTACTAAAAATTTAATAAAAGTGCGACAACATTGTCGCATATGTCGTTTTCATTGGCTATTTATGTAGTTTAAAAATCACTTATTGCATTTTAAAAAAAATTTATACAGGGTGTAATATTTAATACGAATCCCTAAATTAATTTTTCCAAAGCCAGTCCTGGAATTTTTTAGTTTAGCTAATACCAGTCGAATGCTTGATAGTAGTGTACTGTATCATGCAAAAATTAAAAAAATCAAATGAGCCGTATAAACACCACAGTAAAATGAAATAAATGGTCAATTACACAAATCACCCTGTTAATTAATAAAGAAGAGGAGTTAACATTTTTTAGTGGCCACATGATATGCTCCCTGAGGGACTCTACATATGGTAGAAGTATGTAAAGTTCCTCATGACTCACCCTGTATAATATCGTTATATACATATACATTAATAGAATCGTATACTTTGAACATAAATGTGATTTAAATTCTGAATACGTATTTCGTCTTTTTAGAAATGTATATTTATACTGTTCATTAACTTCTTTTTAACAAATTTATTGCGAGAGCAAATTTACCTGTGACCCTTCTTACTGGACATTAAAATTTCACTACAAGAGTGATGTAGTATGTATATAAACAGCGTAATATTGCGTTTCATCGTAGAGATCGTAGTTTTTTTTGGTATTAAAGAAATATTTTTAAAATAATAAATATATTTTTAATAAAACAAAATATACTTAAATTACTATCCACGAATTATGCGTCCGTGTGTATACTGCACTAACAAGTAAATTAAAGTGGTCGTGTACGAAAACACTGTACGCGGAAATACCAACTAGAAATTATCTATGTGGATTACAAAGACCTGACTTTGTGCTCTAAAGATGATTAAAAGAGCATATAGTATATCAAGGTAGTTGTTCCGGTTAGTTTATATTAAATATTAAGCAGAAACAAACAACGCCGCTAAGCTATAAAATAACATCCCTCAGGGAAGAGACGCCCGCGTGATGTGATAATCAGTTTAAAAACAGTTATCCATAGTTTTTGGTAAGCTTTGTTTTAGTTTAATCTGGACAGGCCTTTGTTCAGGTGTAATAGATATATATGGTATGGAAAGTAGAAAAAGAAAATGTAGTTTATGGAACGTTGGTCAACGTCATTATATACAAAGATTTCTACTCAATAATACGCGGAATTAATTAATAAAACAATAACTCTTTAGCAAAATTACATCCCAGACAAAACAATTAAAACAATACATCAATAGCAATATAGAAAAAGTTTAAGTGATTTTGATAACGATAATCAACTGATAATGATTTCTGCTTAGATAATAATGAACTACCAACTGAACTCCATGCCCTCGCAGAAGTGTTACAAACAAGCATAGGATGTTTTCTTATGCTTTATCGATTTTAAAAAGGCATTTGATCGCGTGACTTATATTAAAGGCAAAGTGTTAAGATTAGTATCGACAATTAAACATTTTGAACTAGTAGTATAAGTAAAGAAGTGAGACAAGGTTGTGTATTGTCTCTTAAGCTTTTAAATCTTTACTCGAAACTGCTATTCAAGGAAAAATTTGGAAAAGCTTTCTAAAGGAATAAAAATTAATGAAAAACAAATTTAAAATATAAGATATGCAGATGCCACTGTCTTACTAACTGATATAGACACGAACTTACAGAATATCTTAGACAAACTTAATGATTCTTGTCGAGAGTTTGAAATGAAGATTAAACAGAAAACACTCAAAAATTGGTAATCCAAAGGAGATAATCTCTCCTATAATAGGAAGATATAAGAACAGGTAAACAATTAAAAATCCCTTGGCTGCTGGACTAACTATAAGCTTGATCCGAAATAGCAAATTAAAAAAGTGAAAATTGTTCCAAGTAGAGATATATATCGATATCAAATTAAGATTGAAACCTGTAAAATTGTTTGTTTGGTCTGTTGCTCTGTAAGGAGCCGAGACGTAGACTCTTAAGATAAAGGGTCTGAGTAAGGAAGAGGTATTTAATTTTGAAAACTTTTAAAAATTCCTTGTAATGCACGAAAAATAATTTCTAAGTTGACTAAAAATAGATAAACGACTCTTAATAACGATTAAAATATTAGATAAAAAAAACAGATTTTTCTATTATTTGCTACGTAACGAAAAGTACCACATTCATTACTTGATCGTTAACCCTTTTATAAGCGGTGTGAAAATAAATTCCCACCACCAAATATTTCTTTTATGAACGATGAAAATTAGAATTTATAAACAGTATAAGTGCTGCTATCTTATCAAATATTGTTAAAGTGTCCTACATTACACTACATAGTTAGAAATAGAACCAGGCTTCTTCTTCTTCTAATGGCGCTACAACACTTTGTGAGTCTTGGCCTGCTTAATAATGTTTTTCCATTCTGCCTTGTCGGATACTTTTCTTCGCCACTGCCTGATGTTCATGGTTTTAAGATCCCTCTCTACGTCGTCTATCCATCTTTTACGGGGCCTTCCTCTTCTTCTGTTTCCTTGGGACTTCCATCTCTGGACTACTTTTAAAGCTCGATTATCTGGCATTCTTTCTAGGTAACCAAGCCAGTTTAGACTTTGTGACTTTACAAATCTAACAATATCTGCGCTCTGCATTAGTTCATCCAGCTCGTGGTTTATTTTAATTCTCCACGAACCATCGCTACATTGGGTTAGTCCAAATATCTTCCTTAGTATTTTGCGCTCAAATATTCTCAGTTGATTTTCATCAGTGGTTGAGAGGGTCCACGTTTCACATCCATATGTGACCACTGGTCTAATTACTGTTTTGTAGATTCTAAGCTTAGACTCACGATACAGTAACTTACTTTTCATTAAGTCTTTGTATGCATAAAACCACTTATTACCGCTAAGAATGTACCGTGCTTGTATTGCTTGACTGATGTTGTTGTTGTCATTTATTATTGAACCTAGGTAGAAAAGTGGATTCATATTTGTAGGTATGGTTGTCTACCTTCAGATTCTCATGTTGATTCGATTTTGTGTACTCCATATATTTTGTTTTGCTTTCATTTATATATAGACCAAACGTAGCAGCTTCTCGTTTCAGTTCTATAACTTTTTCGCTTAATACCCTTTTGTTGCGGCTTATTATGGCAACATCATCCTCATATGCGCATATTTGCAATGATCTTGTACTAATACAGCTGTTTATATACAGTTTTCTAACAACAGCTTCTAAAGTTAGATTAAAAAGTGTTGTTGATAAGGCATCACCTTGTCTAACTCCATTTTTAATATCAAAGGCCTGCGTCATATCTCCATCTATTCTCACCATAGCTTTGGAACCCTCCAGAGTCATTCGTATAAGTTTAACCAACTTATTGGGTACCCCTAACATAGATAGTTCCTTTAACATCTTTTGTCGATCTACTCCATCAAACGTCTGTTTGAAATCGATATACAAGTTGTAAATAGGTATGTTAAATTCAACACATTTTTCATGTATACCTGTTAACATATGTATTTGGTCTATAGTTGACCTCTTTGGTCTGAAGCCACATTGGTATTCGCCAATCATCTCCTCCGAAAACGATTCCAGGCGGCTGTAGAAATAGAACCAGTACAGATTTTAATTAAGATTTAAGTGACAGTTGGAATTTTTCATTAATTTGCTGTCTATTTTGGGCAGTTCTGCGAGATTTAAATTTGTATAATTATATTATATTAATACATTATATTAATTATAGATTAAGAATTCGGTAAGTAATAATGTTTATTTTGTGTACAATACTCGCTTGCGAATCTTCTACCGAATTTCCAGTCATTTCAGTCTATTATTCTGAAGGTGTTTCAAAATTAAGTGTATCAAAATAGAATGGATGGAAGAGAATAGTTTACTATTCTACTATATAATAGTTGTTAATAGAAAATTTTCGGGAAAAAGAGATAAAAATAATCCCAGTTGTTTATAACAAAATAAAAGAAAACGATGCATGGGAAGAGATTGCTGCTAAAATGGAAATAACAGCGGATGAGTGTAGAAAAAAAAATGAAAAATCTTCTATCTGGTTTAAAGAGAGAAAAAGGAAAAATAAAAAAAGGCACAGGAGCAGGTGAGTGGTTCATGAATTTTCAAAGATTTTTTTGGGTAGAATTTGTTTAATATATAAAGCTATAATGCTATTACAAAATGGGGTAGTGTCATTAAAAATCAAATTTAGTTCTCTATATACTAATAAGCGACATGGTAAAGATAAGAGGAAACATATAAATAAACTATTATAGATTCTTACTGTTTCCAGTAACTAAAGTTTCAAATTAAAATTGAATCTTTAGTAGGTACCTATTAAGAGCGTAGGCGTAAAATTTCGAGCCAATGCTTATAAATGCATTCATTTTTTTCGAATCCTGAGAAAACT
Organism: Diabrotica undecimpunctata; assembly: GCF_040954645.1. Taxonomy (NCBI): domain Eukaryota; kingdom Metazoa; phylum Arthropoda; class Insecta; order Coleoptera; family Chrysomelidae; genus Diabrotica; species Diabrotica undecimpunctata. The sequence continues at coordinate 124,988,520 of NC_092811.1, forward strand.
AATAAATATTTTTGAAAAATTTAAATGCAGAATAAAAGATTGCATTATTACTGAGGGCAAAAAGTCCATTAGAATTAACAAGAAGTTTTTTTGAATGGGATATTTGAAATTAAAAATTACACTAAATTTTTCCTTCTTTTTCACCCCTTTAACTTATTAAAATAAACATTATAGAAGTTTTCAGGGACTTTCGGCCCTCGATAATAATGTAATTCTTTCAGTCTGCGTCTAAATTTTTCAAAAATATTTATTAGTTTTCTTAGGAATCTAAAAAAAATGCAATTAAAAAGCATTGGCCCGAAATTTTGCGCCTACGTCTTAAATAATATTCACTTTATTTTTTTATTTTACAGGTCGATCAGAACTGTACGAGAGTAGCTGGTTTGCTTATAAGAGCATGATTTTTCTTTTGGATAAGAATAAAGTTCGAAATACTCAGAACATTGTAAGTATTCTTTATGGTTCTTGTTTTTTAAAGTCTTTAAAATGGTTCACGCGTAATTGTCTTGTCATGAAATTCTACTTTCTTCCTGAAAGAAATTCGCTAATTCATCTCCGATCGCTTTAGCATCGGTAGGGGATTTCCTTGGTATGTTTCTCAAAGGTAGAAGGGATGACATAGGATCATTAGTTACCGTTTTATATGCTTCTTCCACAACTTTTCCATCTTTTTCGGTATCAAATGTTGCTTTCGGCGTATACAACGGACAGGAGGTTGGGCCTTTACGTAGAAAATTATGTAAATGAGCTATTGTTATTACTATGAACGCAGCTTTTTTGGGACTTAATGGCATAGGCTTTCGAAGTACTCTGAGTATTGCTGAAGTAATGCCAATACATTCTCCACAACCCTACGTACTCGCGATAACCTATAATTAAAGATTCTTTGAACCGACCCTTTATTCTGAATGCCAGAAAATGGTTTCATTAGCCTTTCGCTTAAAGCAAATGCCTCATCAGCAACGAAAAAATACGTAATTTCGCGTTGTCTTCAATTCAAGAGTTCTGCTTCGGGCAAACTTAAGCAATTATTCTGCAAGTTGTTGTACAAAAAACAATTCTTGAATATTCCACCATCAGAAATTCGTCGTTGACCACCAGCAGCGTCAACATAGAGAAAATTATAATTAACATCAACCAATGCAAGCAAGACTATATTGAAAGTTGATTTATAATTAAAGTATTCGCTGCCCGTATTCATTGGTTCTTCTTCTTCTGGTTCCTATCCGTTTCGGATGTTGGAAATCATATTGGCAATCATGACCTTGCTCGCTGCGGCTCGAAACAGCTCCATTGAGGTTTTCTTAAACCATGTTCTTAAATTCCGCAGCCATGATATTCTCCTTCTACCGGGTCCTCGCTTACCTTTGACTTTACCTTGCAATATAGACTGAAGCAGGGAGTAACGGTGCTGATTTCTCATAACGTGTCCCAGATATTGCAATTTTATGCATTTGATCGTAAACACAATTCCTTCTTCATTTTTTCTAGAACTTCCTTGTTCGTGATCCTTGCTGTCCATGATATTCTCAGCATTCTTCTATAAAGCCACATCTCAAATGCTTCAAGTTTTTTAATAGTGGTGTCTGTAAGCGTCCATGCCTCCGCCCCGTACAACAACACAGAGAAAACATAGCATCTCAAATGTCTCATTTTTGTATCCAGGGATATGTTGTGACTTTTGAAGATGGCGCTCATTTTGTTAAAGACCGTTCTTGCCTTTCCTATGCGGCACTTTATTTCCTGTACATTGCTCCACTGTTCGTTTATAATAGTTCCCAGGTAGCAATACTGTTTTACTCGCTCTATCTGCGTCCCATTAATGTATAGATGAGCCCCATTTATATTCTCCTTGCTGACAATCATTTGTTTGGTTTTGTGGGTATTAATGTTTAGTCCGTACTGTTGACTGTACTCGTTTATTCTGTCCATTAGCCTCTGAAGTCCCTCTAAACTATCTGCTATCACCATGGTGTCGTCGGCATATCTAACATTGTTTACTCTTTCACCATTTAGAAGGATGCCTTCGTCTATTCCGTAAAGAGCCTCGTTAAAAATTTTTTCTGAGTACATATTAAATATCAACGGCGATAGAATACATCCCTGTCTAACTCCGCGTAGTATTTTTATGTGATCTGTTTCTTCTCCGTTAATTTTCATGTATGCGGTCTGATTTCAGTATAGTTCTGAAATTATTCTGAGGTCTTTGTCATCCAGGTCTGCTTCTTTTAAAATGTTTATCATCTTTTGATGTTGAACTCTGTCAAATGCCTTTTCATAGTACCATTCATACCACCATTCATTGGTACTGAACATAATTATAAATAAAATTCAAATAATAAATGAGACGTATAATTACCTGAATGTTTTTTTTTTCAACCCTTCGACTGTAGGTCCACATACTTCCGAAATTATTACACTTATAGATTGTTTCAAGATCTTAAAAAGGTATTGTTAACTAGTGAAAGAATCTCCAGTCGCCAAAAAACGGATCATGACAGATAACCGTTTTTGAACAGAGATAGATTTTCTCCATTTTGTGTCTTTTCGACCTATTTTTGGACCCACTAGTGTGATCAAAAATTCAAAGTCGGAACGAGTTCGATTCGTTAACTTATTTCAATGGCGTCACGAACATCTGTTGATCGCGTCGCTGTCCGCGACGGGGTTCGAGACGGTATTCGGAGCATATGTGGACCCACCTTAACAACGTCGTTTTGAATATTCTCCAAATATTTCACTTTATTCTATCAAAACTAGTGCTGCTCTCTCGTGTAATATGTTGGTTAGACTGTTTTCTTTCTCTCTTTTTAACACTGTATCACTTTAATAACAGAATTAATGTTGTAACAGTTTTGCATGAAAAAGTTGAAAAATCTTTGTTAACTTGTAGATAACAAAAAATTAAATTAATAATAAATAAAACGATAAGTAAAGAATACTCACTTGAAATCACAAGTTATTTTGATTAGTCGCTGCGTATATCAGTCAGCAAAATTAACCCGTCAAAGCACGAAACAAAACAATCACACAAGGAGGAGGATTCGCTTTGAAAGTTCCCTTGTGCATTGTTAATTATTTAACCAACTTCATTGCGAGGTTAATTCCAATCTTATGTTGTGTTAACGTTATTGGTAGAGACGGGAATTGTATCTACGTCACGGTTGGTTAGTCTGATAAAACAAATTCAACGGTTGAGAAAGTAAACTTCACACAGAATACGGGCATAAGTCGAATTAGCACATTTAAAATTCCTAAAGGATTGATTTATTTTTCGTATAAAAATAATTTTTCTTGTTAGCTTTTTAAGTTTAACTTTTAAAGCTTTCTTTCTCTTGTTTGCACTCTCGATAGTGATTTCGCAAGGAAATAACATAAAAAGCAATGAAATAAAAGAGCAAACTGCTATTAAAATAGCAAAAGCCATTTCGAATAGAAATGAAGAAAATAAATGACTGGCACAACGATGAATATAAGAATGTTGTGAATAAAAAAATCACAATTTAGAATAGTATGTTGACGTTAGTTGAATACTGTTAAAAACAAAAACCTTGTATTATTTTAAAACAGCATTATCATCATCGCGGTACTACAGCCCTTAAAAGACCTTGACCTCCTCAAGCTTGCTGCATTAATATGCTCTGTTCCTTGCTCATTATACCAAATCATACATGGAAATCATACATAGAAAAATTATTTGCATCTGACAGGACTGATGATCATCTATATGAAGAAGGAGAAACAGGTCCTTCAATCCTTTAATCGGAGATAGAAGATGCCATTGCAGCACTAAAAAACAATAAGTCAACAGGTCCGGACAGTGTACCCTGCGAAATATTAAAGATCCTATGTAAATCAGACAAACAGTTCCTTGATAATCTAGTTCTATTTTTTAACAACATATATAATAGCGGTAAAATCCCGGAGAATTGGCTACAGTCAACATTTATTACAATCCCGAAGAAACCAAATGCCCAGATCTGTGATGACTACCGGCTTATAAGCTTGATCAATCATGTCACTAAAGCGTTCACTAAGATCATTCGTAGAAGAATATATGATAAATGTGAGTCAAATCTCGATATATCGCAGTTTGGTTTTCGGAAAGCACTTGGAACTAGAGAAGCAGTTTTCGCTCTCCAGGTGCTTATACAGCGGTGTAGAGACGTTGATAAGGACGTATATTTGTGCTTTGTGGATTTTAGAAAAGCATTTGACAATGTCAATCATGAACAATTGATGGATATTTTGCGAAAGACAGGTATTGACGACAAGAACATTCGAATTGTGGCAAACTTATACTGGGGTCAAACAGCAAGAGCAAAAATTGGCAACGAACTCACTGAAAGGGTGCATATCAAAAGAGGTGTCCGTCAGGGGTGTATCTTATCTTTACTCCTGTTCAATATTTATTCCGAGGAAATATTTAATAAATGTATGAAAAATGCAAATGAGGGCATAAAAATAAACGGCGAGTTAACGAACAATATAAGATATGCCGACGACACGGTGATCCTTGCCTTGCCAATACCATAGACGAATAACAACAGGTAATGGAAAGAGTTTATTCAGTTAATGAGGAATACGGCCTGAGCCTCAACTTCAAGAAGACAAAGTGGATGCTAATAAGCAAAAAGCAACAACCTGCTCGACAATTACGGATAAGTAACATACTAATCGACCATGTAGAATCTTATGTGTACCTTGGCACCAACGTAAATGCAAAATAGGAACGGGCCACAGAAATTAAGGCGAGAATAGAACGAGCTAGAGCAGCATTTAACAATATGAAAAAGCTCCTCATAAGCAAGGGTATGTCTCTTCCCCTAAAACTACGTCTAGTTAAATGCTACATTTGGACGCTGACAGAGACGCTCATAAGAAAACTAGAAGCATTTGAAATGTGAGTGTACCGACGCATTCTTCGTATATCCTGGACCGAACATGTCACCAACATAAAGGTACTCCAAAGAATCGGAAAGGAGAAAGAAATCGTGAACACAATCAAACAAGGAAAACTTGAATATCTAAGCCACATATTGAGACACGATAAGTACCGTCTACTGCAATTGATTGTCCAGGGGAAAGTAGACAGTAAGCGGGGGCCAGGCAGAAGAAGACACTCATATCGGTCGAAGGGCTCATATCGGTCGAAAAGGCAGAATTGCCATAATAGAAAACGTTCACAATGGACAGAGCACTTGAAGAAGAAGAATCCTTGCTTGGTTTCGTTGTTGGCAATACTGATCTTCTCAGCATCCTGTGTTACCCCGTCCATCTACCTCAGCCTAAGTCAACCTCGTTATTCCAAACGGCTGCGCTGTTAAAATCTTTTTAATCATGTTCAATTACGGTGCCGGGCTACATGCCTTACCATTGCAACATCTAACAAACTAAAAACAAAAAAAAAAAACAAAATAAACACAAAGACAAAGTCCTAGACCTACAGTACTACTTCCTAGTTAATACAAGTCTGTCGAATGTCTGTTTACACTATTGTCCATCCAAGTCACTATCACGCAGATCGTGAATATACAGATCTCGCGATGTGGTAACCCTGAGGCCTACCGAGAAACTATGCGAAAATTTCTAAAACTTACTGGTTTACGCAAAAAAGGTACTACAAACTTATAATTAATTGCTCTTATACCAAAAGCAATTCGAATTTTTGACAAATTGGAGATCAGTGTGTAAATGTGTTCCTAATAGTTTAATTAATTTTATTAATGGTTTCTAGATTCTGGTTCTCAAGCACATTTTATTACCAAAGCCGCGGCTTGTCTTTGAATTTACATCAAAAACCCGTTAATATCACAGTTTTTGGGGTCTAAATTTAAAAAAGATTTTTCATTTTTGATTTTACTTGTATGGTTTGTATTAAACATGAATGAAACTGATTTTTGAGCTGTGATTAGTTTGAATTACTTTGTTATCAGATAATTTCTAAATTTTGTTAATGTTTCAACGCAAGCATATGCTTATTTTTCAATTGCAGAATGTTTTAATTCAGAATCTGTAAGGGCATGAGAAAAAAAAGCAATGGGTCTTCCAGATTCATTCAATGTGGTAGCAATAGTAAATTCAGATGCATCTGTTTCAACAATGAGAATTTCTTTTTCATCAATTGTCCATAGAAGTCCATTAAGTAGCTATATGAGTTCTCAACTTCTCCAAAGCAAATACCAAGTCTGGACATAATGAAAATTTCTTGCAATTTAAAGGACCTCTAATTTTTGCTGAAAAATTATTAACCCATGTTGAGGAATGTGAAAATATTCAAAGTGCTCTCTGAAGACTTTTAGAATCATTAGGAACTGATTTAGTAGAGGCTTTAATTTGTCGAATCAGGTTTCATTGTAGAGTTTTCTATTGTATATCCCAAAATACGTATAATTTTTTGATTGGAGTGACATTACACATACAAGTGTATTTTTTTCTTGACTTGACAGTGATTTGACTGTGATCTGATCTTCTCGTGACTGTTGATCTGAATCAACCTTTAGGCTTTTATTCACATAAAACTTGGCATTAAAATAACAAAACAATTATTTGAATCCTGACAACTGTCATAACATTAAGAACACAGTCACAACATTAAGAACACTAAATTATACTACAGTTTTCCCATTTTTAATATAGTCTGTGAAAATATGGTTTCCTGGAAAACAGAGTAATAGGGGCGATATTTTTAGCCCAACATAAATTAGAAAAATGATCATGTAACATCAGATTGGGAGGAGTTTTCAATGCTATTGAGATACAAATTTGTTCCAGGCTCAACTGACCCATACTCTGCTATACTTAATTATATTGTTTTATTTTCAATTTGATTTTGGAAAAAGTTAAATTTTAAACAAATTTTTGATTATTCGAAATTTTGTCCCCATTTTCACTGTATATCATAAAAGTAAAGTGCTTTAATCCTCTTAATAATTATTATTTTCTATTCTTGGAATAAATGAAATAGCAGCATTCCTGCCCAACTCGAAATACCAAAAAATATCGTGTTAGCTGATCCTGAATTTTGCAAGCCCCCAGAAATAAATGCTCTTTTGGGAGTCAAATTGTTTTACAAGCTCCTCAGTGTAGGTCAGCCATTCAGCGAGAATGGCTGCAGTCATCCTTTGTGATGATCCCAAAAACAGCTAATGCCACAAAATGCAATGAACACCGCTTAATCAGTTTAATGAGTCACTTGCTGAAACTCTTCCTTAGGATATTACACTCAAGAATGTACAAGATACTAGAAGAACTTAGCGGGTCAACACAATTCGGTTTTAAGGGAGGACTAGGAACAAGAGAAGCAATTTTATGTTTGAACAATTTAATACAAAACTGTTTAGATCAACGAAAAGATGTCTACCTCACCTTCATCGACTACGAGAAGGCATTTGACAATGTTAAACATGATATCATGATGGAACTACTACATAGGGCCAACATTGACCAGAAGGAGATCAGAATTATTCAGAATACATAGTGGAACCAAATGGCAAAGGTGAGGATTGATCAAGACCAATATACGGATGAATTTGAAATCCGGAAAGGTGTCCGAAAAGGCTGCATACTCTCTCCGATGCTTTTTAATTTATATGTTAAAAATATATTTGCGGAAGCATTAGAAGACACGGAATTAGGCATTAAGGTGAACGGCATACCAATTAGCCACCTACGCCATGCGGACGACACAGTGATTATAACTGATAAATTGGAAGATCAGCAGTTATTACTTGATAGGGTGAATAGCATAGGTAAAAAATATGGCCTCAAAATCAACATTTTGAAAACGAAATATATGGTCATTAGCAGAAACCCTCCAGAAAACCCGATAATATGCATAGGTGACGATGGCGTGAAAACTTTTAAATACCTTGGCACCACAATCAATGGCCAATCGGATCCACAACAAGAGATAAAAACCCGAATACAAATGGCAAGACAAGCTTTTGTGAAATTTAGACCGCTCCTATGTAATCAAAACCTAAATTTCGAAATACGCTACAGAATGGTCAAGTGCTACATATGGTCCATCTTGCTTTATGGCATGGAAACGTGGACTTTGAAAAAAACATCTATCAACAAACTTGAAGCATTTGAAATGTGGTCATTGAGAAGAACGATGCGCATACCTTGGGTCGATAGAGTTCGAAACGATGACGTCCTTAAGAGAGCCGGCGTGGAAAGAGAACTCTTTAAATTAATTAAAAAACGCAAGATTGGTTACCTTGGGCACATATTGAGAGGAGCAAAATATGAAATACCACAGTTAATCCTACAAGGGAAGATCGAAGGTAGGAGAGGAGCCGGCCGCAAACAATTATCCTGGTTAAGGAATATTAAAGAATGGACAGGAATACACAATACAGGCGAGCTGTGTCACGCCGCCAAGAACAGAATTCTAGTAATGAGATAGTCGCCTACGCACTTTGGTGTATGGCATGTTAAGAAGAAGAAGAAGTGTAGGTCAAATATCGTTGAAACATCAGCCTAACGTAGTTCTCTAAAAAACTCAACTTGGATGGACTGTTGCGAGTTAAATAAATAATTCGTCTTAATTGTAACATTTTTGAACAATCAAAATGAACTTGACCAAAACTAAGTTTATGACAAATATAGTCTCCAATAACCACTTAAATATTCAAGACAAACTGGTAGAACTGGTGGAGAAATATACGTATTTGGGCCATGAAATAAGAATAAACAAACATGTGAAATCCAAAGACCAATTACTTTAGCTTGGGCAGCCTTAGGAAAGAGTGGTACAGTGGCGAATGGAACGGTCTATGCTGGGAGTGACGTTGTGGGACTGAATAAGAAACGAAGATCTGCGAAGAAGGACGAGTATTGTGGATGTTGTAGAACGCATAGCGGAACTGAAAAGGAATTGGGCAGGCCATGTAACGAGAATGCATGATTCAAGATGAACGAGCAAAATTACAAATTGGAGGCCAAGAGCAGACAAACGCAATAGAGGAAGACCACCTACACGTTGGGCTGACGACATCAGGTGTATCACCAAAAATTGACAACAAAGAGTACAACATCGTAAATAATGAAGGAGTTTAAGGGAGGCCTATTTCTAGCAGTGGACTCGATAAATGAAGGCTGGATGACGATCATGGTGACATATGAAACAAATGTCAAAAGTAAAGGTAAATTTTTATTTCTAAATTAAAAAATATTTTTTAAATAGTTTTATATGTCTGAATAGATTTATTCGAGGCATAGGAGGCAGTAAAGACCTACATAGGATTGTGAACCTGTAGGGAGGGAAAGGAAGAGAGAGAAGTAGTCTAATGTACAATAGTATTGGATTCTCTTTTAAAACTTATACACTATATGAACTGGTAAACAATTTTAAAATCAAATTTATCAGAAAGCATAGGAAATGTACGAATGTCTGTTGAAATGTATTCAACGGACATATTTCATATCTACATTTTAAGTCCCAAAAGACAGAAATGACACAAATAGGTTTCTCTCTTCAACTTCTGCTGAGAATAACCATCAATAATAATTTAATGACATTATCTGATTTAGAACAAACATACATTGTGAAGCAAATGAACGCTTGAATTATTTCAGAACCGCCTCTAAGATAATTATTAAATCCGTACGTGTTACGTAATATAACTACAAATATGTATATGTTATGTGTTATAACCAAACTTTATTTATATCGTATTTGAAATGTTAGATTTTCTACCATAATATGAAAACCTATTTTGTTTTTTCTATAAGTTTAACCTGAAGTTTTGGGAAAAATTTCACCTGGTCTGATTGAGAGGCAAAATGCATTTAACAAAGAAGGCCATGGAATTGAAATGTCATCAGTTATTGACATTTAATAAACAAAGCAGAATATTTTGGATTGTGCTCTGCAAAATGTCTTATAAAATTGATATTCGTCGAGGTGTTTATAATATGGTTGGGCGAATGTCGGAACGAGATATTGTTAATATTTATCGAGATCAAAACAAAAGCAAATCGACAATTTATCGCACAATCAGAGAATGTGAAGAAGGGATACCATGTGTTAACTTGCGTAAAAGTGGCCGACCGCGGATTTTGAACCATATAAGAGAGGCAAGACTGATTGAAGCAACTAAGAACAAAATTGGGGTCTCACAGCGAAAACTGGCCAGAAGATTTCATGTTGGAAAGACTACAGTATACAGGACCCTATCGAGTAACAATATTATCTACAGGAAAAGAAGGAAAGCTCCAAAATACACAGAAGATCAATTAGAGAGAATTCCGAGAAGTTGCCGCGCGTTAAGGCGAGTGCATTTCGTCAACAAGTTGATCGTGATGGACGATGAAAAATATTTTACTTTGTCCAATTCTGAGATGAAGGGTAACGATGGGGTAACGATCCTCTGGGAAGACTGTGTGTGGATGGACCCTTCCACCCTGAATCCAATACACGCCAGGGCATCCTTAACGAAACACGACCTAGTACGGTCTGTAGAAGATTTATTGGACTATTTCAATCCTGAAAATACTTATTTTCCTGGACTAAATTGTGTAAATAGTTAATTAGAGGTTAATAAAATAATTTAAGCGTTTCATATATTTGCCTTACTCACATTCCGTCTTATTTACCTAATAATAAAAATATTGAATAAAAGAGCATGATATTTACCTTTTTGTTCTTTTCCTTTTCTTATTTGCAAATATGAAATCTAATGAAGGCAATTTACATTATTAATGAATTTGAAGTTGACTACTTTAATTAATTATTCTAGAAGTTGGTATTTTCTTTTCTAACTTTTTTCATTTCTAAAATGGGATTTTGCGTAATAAATATTTTTCGAGTCATTTTAATTAAAGGCCCTCAGATTCATCACAGGAGCTTTTAGTCAATAAAGAGAGACTGTATATTTAGACAGTTATATAAACGGATTTTATTTTATACCAAAGAAAAAAATTTGTAGTTTTTGTTGGTAATTAAAAATTACTCAAAACATTACAAGGCACATTAATTTACTTTTGTCTATTAAGTTTATTCCTTTTACCTTTATTAGAAATCTTTTTTGACCTATGTAGTCTAATTAAATTGATTGAAGTCTACAATTTATTGCGGATGTACAAATTTCTGAATTTATGGCAAAGCCATTCCTGTCAATAGTCATTCTTGGTAATACAAGGCAAAGCTTTAACTGATCAATATTCCTACAGACCAATTTTTCTTACACGTACAATGAGTAACCTTAGGAAGAAAACTAGCAATAAAAGTGTTCTGTAGTACCTGGAAAAATATAAAAAAAAATTTTGCAGAGTTAGATTTTAGGTGCCATTGAAGCACTATAAAAATCTATAGTCCTTTTGCATCATATTGATAGCACATTATGTATGCAAATCCTCAACAGGTCAAAAAACCATAGGCGTCACCCTATACTTGTTTTGAAATAAATAAAAAAAATTAATATTTTAAGATGCCGTCAACAATTCATTATCTTTTAAAAAATCTTCTGTAAAATAAGTGTCCACTAATCTCACTATATCTTTTTTGTGCGTAAAAAACGTCGGTATATATGCCACACGATTATTGTTAATTATACACGGGGGATTAACGAGAGAATTCAATGTTTCACGAAATAAATTAATGTAAACAGTAATTTAAAGGTGATTATTGTTTTCTATACAAGTTATCGCCTGACACAAAAAGAATACCTTCTTTGAACGATTACCTGGAATTACTGATAAGGCTTCACTAATGATAGTTTAAGTAGTTTTTATGCCACATTACAGCTTATGCCAATAATATAAATTAGAAATTGTTTGCATCTTCCATTTAGTTTGTAGATGTACATTGATCATGTCTTACCTACCTACGTTTTTGGTGTCGATATTTTGTTATTTGCAATTAAAAATGACGTCGAAAACAGGTTTTATCCCGGTTAAGTGTAGTTTTAAAGGTGCCTTCAGTCTAAGAGAGAAACATATAATATTAAATGTACACGATGCCCTTGTACATCAACGCCCTTTAAGTAATGTTCGTGAAATCGTTAACATGTGTTCAAATATGACAGGGGTTGGAGAAGCAACAATTTAAAGATTCCTAAAAGAAAGAAAAGGAGGAACTGTTTCATCTCCCAAGAAGAGTGGAGTGAGTAAACCCTTGGAAATTGAAGAAATACATAAAAACATGATAAGACGCAGCGTCTACTCATTTTTTTTTTTCAAAGAATTTCCAACATTGGACAAAATCCAAACATTAATTAGAGAAAACGAAGAGTTACCAATCATAAGCAACAAGAAATTATGGGGACTATTGAGAGAGATGGGATTTCGTTGGCAAAAGAATAGAAGAAAATCCATTTTAATTGAAAAAGAAAAGAGACGAGATTATCTAAAAACTATTAAAAAGTACCGAGAAGAAGGGAAAACAATTTTTTATTTGGACGAGACTTGGCTAAATGAAGGTCATACTGTACCATATCTATGGGTTGATACAAATGTGAAAAGTTCCCGTCAGACATTCATCGAAGGTGTATCTACTGGAATAAACAATATTCCCGTTGGAAAAGGACGCAGACTTGTAATAACCCATATTGGAAACGAATACGGTTTTGTCAATGGTGGATTAAGTTTTGCCTCAAAATCAACCAAAGATTACCACGAGGAAATGACTGCTGACGTTTTTGAAGAATATTTTGAGCAAATGTTGGATTTAATTCCAAAAAATTCTGTCATAGTCATGGATAATGCTAGTTACCATTCAAGACTAGCAGACAAATTGCCAACAACGGCATGGAAAAAAGGAGAGATAATCGAATGGTTGGATAAACACGCAATTGAATACCAAGAGAATTCGACAAAAAAGAATTATTACCTATTGTAAAGCAACATAAAGCAGCTTATAAAAAATATATAATTGATGAAATGGCATTAAAATGTGATGTAATTATTTTACGTTTACCCCCATACCACTGTGATCTGAATCCGATAGAAAATATATGGTCTCAAGTAAAGGGTGAAGTCGGACGCAACAACAAAACTTTTAAATTAGAAGGCTTACAACAATTATTAAAACATTCCTTATCAAAAGTAACTTAATAAAATTGGAAAAATGCTGTTAGTCATGCTCACAAGGAAGAAAATAAAATGTGGAATTTGGATAATATGACTGATGCAATGCTGGAACCGGTAATAATTAACATTGGAGTTGAAGATTTCTTAGATTCTGAAGAAAGCAGTGAATCTGAAAAGGAATTTGATTAAAATAATATTCATTTTTTTACAAATCGGCCCCTGTTACGGCCACAAATTATTTTAAATATAACCAATAAAATAAACATCTTACATTTCTTGCAAATTCATTAGTACCTACCTGTTAATCTCCATCACTCCGACACTGGCAACTTTATTTAGGGATTAGTAACCCTCAAAACTGTTGTATTCTATTCTGCTTCAACCTTTATACCTGGTGGTCATACTCAATTTAAAATTGTTTTCCTATATACTTCTGTAAACTTGTTGACAAATATCTATTTTTCATTGTCACCCGTATCAGCAGTTTAGGGATTTGCATACATAATGTGCTATCAATATGATGGAAATGGACTATAGTAATATTCAAAACATCAATAATACAGAGGAACAGCAATTTCATTGTCTTAAATTTGTTACTTGTTTTCAACTAACTTTTGGCTTCGGAATCCAAAAATATCCGCCGATTTTTTCTATCACGTCAACTTTTTAAGATATAGGATATCCCAAGAAGTCATACAAATTATACATATAAAGAAAAATAATGTAAAATTGATCTTGCGCGGCATGTAACAAATCATCTTCTGATAAGCCAGTCCATTGATGATGGTTTCAGAGCCATGAATATTTCTTTCTACTAATTCCTCTTTTTTCTGGATCTTTCCGTTGAGTATTAACTGCAGAGTACCTGATACCTCTCATTATATGCCCCAGATATTCAGGTTATCTTTTTTATTATCTTCGTCACGTCACATACGCCTTAACTTATTCTGTTTAAGACTTCTATGTTTGAGATGCGTTAAACCCACGATATTCTATCCAAGAAATTAAAAGATATTATTTAATAAACACCACGTTATTTATCGTTATCTATTACTAATTACCGCCCTTATTTAAAAAATTAATACATTAATCACTGTTATCTTCCCCAGCGCATTCAAACTGTGCCCACTATTGACACGAAACACATTGGAACCAGTTTTCAGACACATTGGATCAGGTTTACTGTTTTTAAAGGTTAAGGCTATGGCTCCACGAGCGACAGATTGTCGCTAGCAGTAGCAGTAAAATGTAGCTTGATAAATGAAAACAACAGCAGTGATACTGAGTGGCTCCACGCGCTGTAGATTGTCGCTTCGTTTCGAGGCCGAGACGCGTCGTCAAGGTCGTGTCGCGTTCGAATAGATCCGGACCCATTTTTTAGCAGTAATTTGCAGCGCGTTTGTGGCTCCACTAGCAGTAATTTGTCGCTTGTAGCGGTAATTGCCATTTAATCAGATATTTTTGTTCTTGTTTGTTTATTTCTCTGTGTTTGTTAAGTTGTTTCTTTGTTTTTATAAATTACTTTAAAGTTTTTTTCATACAATTTTGTGTCTCAAATCATAACAAAAAGTTCTAAGAAAGAAATAAATCCAATATATTCTTTATCGGTACTCTAGATAACAAAACTCAATGGATGGTTTTTTTTTTAATCCCAATTATCCGTATCAAACTGTACTTTATAAGATGCCATTATTAAACAAGAAAAAGTTGAATAGAGAGAATAAACAGTTTTTATTGATTTCCCGAAAATCTTTTTTGTTAATTTCCTTCTTTGAACTGGTGATTCATTTCTTCTAATCATGTCATATAAATAAAATTTTAATAATTATTGTTTATACTAAAATTTTATTATCCTTCAGTACTAATGTTTCGTTTTCGATAGCTTGGCGTGATTCATAAATTTTATGTCGCATCAGAATTTTTTAAATTATTGTAATATAAAAAAGCAAGTTGGATATTGGAAAAGGAAGATTTATTACATTAACCCAATATAATAAATGAATATAATCGACATATGGGAGCCGTTGAGCTACTTGATAATTCAGTAGCTAATTACAGAATACGCAGAGGTAAGAAATGGTGGCGGCCCCTTTTTATTCTAATGAAAGTTAAATAGTTTAATAAATATAAGATTGAATGCTCGAATAAATAAACTTTGATCAGATAAAAGGCATATATTGAGCACAGTTTAATTTAATCTTGCCCAAGTACTTTCGATCCCTAAATCATCTTCAGGGGCATTTCGTCAATTGCGGCCTATCCGACAAGAACAAAATGTCATAAACATATAAATGTACATCACACTACACTACAAAAAAATAAACAAACACTTTAAAATTATTTAAGAAAGGCTACATTACTTGCTTTTTGATTCTGTCTATTTCTGTCTATTTTGATTCTGTCTATGTCTATTTTGATTCTGGCTATTTGATTCTCTCTCCGGCTTCTGCAAGTAATGTAGCCTTTCTTAAATAATTTTAAAGTGTTTGTTTGTCCTTTTGTAGTGTAGTGTGATGTACATTTATATGTTTATGACATTTTGTTCTTGTCGGATAGGCCGCAATTGACGACATGCCCCTGAAGATGATCTAGGGATCGAAAGTTTAAATAGTTAAATGTTTTGTTTTTTTTTATTTTTAGGTAGGTATACATGTATAGGATTATAAAATATGTAATTTGAAATCTTACTTTAAGGTAGGTAATTGCTAATTTTTCTTCTGGGCTTAGGCTATCACGCAGGCAGCATTGAGGTATCTTCTATTTCACATAATAAAAAACTTGTCAGGATATTCTTTTAATTTGTTGTGTAAAAGAAAAAAATTTCCCTCTGTCTGTCTAGACACTAAAACAGGTTGAATCTACCATTTCTGTTGTTTTTTAACCCTTCGTCGACGGCCTAATGCCAATATTAAAGCAACTTTTTGTTTGAAACGATAGATTATCCA
The DNA here is from genome assembly GCF_040954645.1 of Diabrotica undecimpunctata. Lineage (NCBI taxonomy): Eukaryota > Metazoa > Arthropoda > Insecta > Coleoptera > Chrysomelidae > Diabrotica > Diabrotica undecimpunctata. The sequence continues at coordinate 125,004,503 of NC_092811.1, forward strand.
TACTATATTATTGTATTATCGGTGTGAATTTATTTTACTTATTTATTTATTTATTTTATCTGCTATATACACGGACATCATATAAACGTACAAGATACCACTGATTGTAGCTGCGTCATAGTAACGCTCATGGAGCCACTACAAGACCAAAACCACTACAAGACCAAGAGCCATGATTTTACTGCTTTACTGCCGCCGTAATTTTACTGCTACTGCTAGCGACAATATGTCGCTCGTGGAGCCATAGCCTAAGGCATGAACAGTCTTCAACATCTATAGAATCAGTAAATATTTGATAAAGTTTTGTAAGCTTAGACCTCTTTTTGGAACTTGTTTGTTTCTCTTTATCTTCTTGAAATTGTGTTGTTCGCATCTCGGCAGACCCCATTAAGAAGTCATGTTGACTTACTTTTCAAGAAATAATTCAAGATTTAAAATAATATAATTTCCATTTTGAAATTACTAATAGGTTAAAAAAGATTGCAATCATACTGTGAATGTTAAAAGTTACTTACTCTTAATGTATTTTTACTCGTAGACGTGCTCTTTGCTCTGTTGCTATGGTATAACTGAGAGTCTCTACAAAGTTTCAGCTGCTCTTTAGGTAGGCACATCAAAGATCGTTGCCAAAAAATATAATACATATTTAAAAGAATAAGCTACTGCGGCGACTTACCTCTGCTGCAACAAGCCTCGGTCTTCTCTAAAGTTTACAAAACCATTTACTACAAATTAAATTATGTTCATACAAATAATCATTTAAGTAGCGAACGATAATTACATATTGAATTAAAATGGGATCAATAGAAAATACCTGGTTAATTAATTAGAATAATTAATAATGAAATACAATATATGTAATTGTAACATATATGTGAATGTAAAATAGCAAACCTAACTCCTAAATGGTATTAATTCGGGAATACTCACTTACCTTTTGTTGAAATGTGATTTAATTGAAGGAGGGCAGCATTTGAGATCGGTGGCGACATCGCATCGAAAATAGACGTGGTACCACCGCGAGGAAGAATCATCGTGGACCTAAAACTGTAGCTCTGGCCATCTCGAATACTTGTTAGCTACTGCTTACTGCCTGATTTTGTCTGTGTAGGAAGAGATCTTTCTACCTCGGTGGGCCAGAAATGCTTTTCGAACGTTTGTATGAAGATGCAAAAAAGTTTATCACTTTTACCCCCGGGCTTCCCCTAAACCACATCTCTCAAGGTAGAAAAACGCAATTTGATTTATTAAGAATCTGTACACCATAGAAAAAAATATTTTAAATAAAAAATTCGATATATTTTGATCCAAATGAATGCGTTTTAAAGGCAAAAAGTGCAGCTTTCGTATGCAGTTTTTGTATTTTGCTAAAAATAAACTCAGTTTTTATAAAGCTGTTAAATAAATTAACGAGGCGCGATTTTTGCCATTTGTTACGATTCTCGTGAGATCAATAAAATTGATCACTTTCATTGACCAGTTGTAGTAAAATTTCCATTTTTAGAGATCAATCTTTAAAACTTATGACATGAAATTTCAATTTTGAGTTGTGGTAACAAATTTGAGGCATTTGAAATATGAATAAAAAACGCAGAATTTAATGTTTTACATTACAAACGATCACACGTCACGGTAAATGCATTTAAGAAAATTGTTTTGGGTGTAGTTTGTTGCAGAAGTTTTGTTCTTTTGAAAAACTTACTAGTTTAATTAAAAAAAAAAGTTTTAAATATTTTAGATCGTTTGGCGCGTGAAAGCGTTTTTTAAGCATATTTCAAATGCTTCGCATTTGTTGCGAAAACTCAAAACTAAAATTTCATGCTATCGTGTCATGCACAAAACGTCACTAGTAAAACAAGAAGATGACCGCAGAGAGTTTTTTTTTATGAAATTTAAGTCGTAGATGGAGTAAACACACTGGTTTTGTACAGACTGAAACATTATGACCAAAAAATTTCCCGTACAAAAATCCTGGAGTTAAAGGAAAACCAAAACCTTTTGGTGGTGGAAATACCAGCAAAAGGTGGTATTTCCACCACCAGAGAAAAAACCCAGTACCTTCTGCTCGATTACATATACAGGCAAAATATCAACAAAAATAGCCAAACACATAAAAAAGAAAGGAATAACACCAGCTTTCAGAACAAATAACAACCTGGGCAAATATATTAAAAACAACAAGAGCCAAAATAAAAAACACTTACACAGTGGTGTGTACAAACTTAAATGTGGCGACTGCCCAAAAACTTACATCGGTCAAACTGGTAGAAATTTTAAAATTTTTATAGCAGAACATAAAAGGGCTTTCAATAATAGAAAAACAGATTCTACATACGCACTTCACCTTCTAGATCATAATCATTCTTTTAATGACGAATTTAAAATTCTTCACATTCACAATAAAGACCTTAAGCTATCTTTGTTAGAATCTATGGAAATCAACAAATTAAAAATCACAGATATAATTCTGAATGACCAACTTGAGACAAACAGTTCTCCCCTCCCCAACCTATTTCATTAGAGACTATAAAGTGTTAACGCATGCCAAAAATAGATCACTTGAGAAAGGCAATCAGCCGAAACAGCTGTAGTGATAAGAGAGTGATAAGAGTTTAAAATAAATTTTGTGGAAGTTTTAAAAACAAAGTTTTCAGTGTTTTATTGTTACATAAAATGAATTGCCATCAAGTAACGGTCGAATCCATCAATTACTGAAAACTTTGTTTTTAAAGCTTCTACAAACTTTATTAAAATATCTACAGCTGTTTCTGCAGAGTGCCTTTCTCAAGACAGACTTTCTCAACACATACCAAAAATAGATCACTTGAGAAAGGCATGCTGTAGTGATAATAATTTAAAATACATTTTGTGGAAGGGTTGAAAACAAAGTTTTCAGTGTTTTATTGTTAGATCTTAACTTGTTCTTTAATTTACCTTTACTCATTTTGTATATTAGTTTTGATTATATAACAATACATGTTAGAATTAAGAATCGAATCTTTTAGTAAGATTTTTGACAAATAAGTTTAAAAAACATTTAAATGTTTTTATTTTGAAAACTATTTTCGGGTGACCCCGCCTTATGAAAATTATAAAAGTTTTAAATATTTGATGGTGTATGCATCTTTCCCTCTCCATCTCGCTGGGGCTGCTGAAGAATAGAAAAAGCCCAATTAACATTATTTAATAATGTGAGAAAGTAGTTTGCAGCAATGGTCTGGGCTTGCAACTAAAAGTACAAAAAATACTGAGGTGTTATGTGTTTTCGGTATTGTATAAAATGTAGGCATAGACGCTAAAAAAGGACAGTATAAACAGAATAGAAGCGTTTAATATGTGGACTTACAGCATATTCTTAAAGATAAGTTGGGTCCATAAAATTACAAATAATGACGTTTCAAAAAAACGGAACAGGAGAAGAAGGTTTTGAATACAATTAAATCAGGGAACTTGCAGTATCTGGGCAGTATCATGAGAGAAGAGATATGTGTGGCTGCAGATCATTGTACAGGGAAAGATACTGGACAGAACAAGCATAGGAAGACGACGTATATATTTGCTTAATCATTTAAGACAATGGTACAACTGTAATTCTAATGAACTGTTTAGAGCAGAAGTATCATAGATGAAGAGAACCGTAATTATAGCCAACCATTTAAAGGGTCCATAATTAAGAAAAAAAGAAATTTCATTTATATGTCAGTCAGTTAATCAAATTAAAAACTTTTCAAATCTGTATAATGCACTGTACTATGAATTTGCCTTGGAGACTTCAGGTCAATCCCCACTGGTAGTTTATATAGAGAAGCCAATGAACTTCCCCTTTGGCTACGACGCCGGCAATTCCTTTTCAGAAATAATATTGAACTTTCAGCCGCAACTTCAATATTATTCTCACCTAAAACTTCCTGAAATAAATTGATAGTAGTAGATTTAACTTCTCTTTCGGCAACTAATATTAATATAGGATTTAAATTTGTTCAAAAATTGTTCGTGGAATTCTAAAATAAAAAATTAAACGAATCTGCCTCACTATTCTCGAACGTTAAAAACCCACAAGATAAAGTGGAATGAATAAATGACCGGAAAGGTCCAAAAGGTTATCCAGGATTCAAATAGATTTGAATTTACTTTCCGGAAGGACCAGATAGGACGTTACATAATATAAACGCATCGATTTTGGTCTAAGGTGAGAATAATAATAATAATCAAATTTTGAATCTTTTAGTCCGATAAATCATTGATACACTTTTAATAATAAAAAACAACAAACTGTGCTTTAATATTTCTTTATTTAAAAAGTTATTTTACAGTTGGTATCAGTAAGATAGTCAGTCTAACATTTCTTACATATGGTTAAACTATTTACGTACTTACAATAAAAACAGTATAACCAACATACAATTATTGTACATCTATTGAGAGCTCTTGGAAGTATAAGCATCATTTAAAAGATTTAAGCGTCATTATTGCTTTGCATTTGATACCATTTTACTCCTGTAATATATTGTGATGTGACATTAATGTTCTCTCTTATTCCGCTTCGATGTCGATAGATTTGAAAGAATATTTTATCGAAGGGAGATCGGACTTATATCGATAAATGTGTCAGCTTATTTTACTGTAACTTTGGTTTGTTGTATTCCTATAGAGTACTAGTGAAATTATTGAAAAGTCAAATTTAGCCACCATATTATTTGAACTTTCACAAGTGTTTTGGTTTTCCTTATAATTTTATATAACCTTTTATTTCCGTGTATTTAATTTACCGCAGTGTACAAATAAAAAATGATTGATTTGACGGGAAAATTTACAAAGTTATTGAAAAATAAGTATCGATGTGCTGTCAAATCAGCCATATTTTTAAGAAGCAAAGGCCAAAGCTCTAAAATGTAGTTTTTAACCTGTAGCATTTTTTAAATTAAATTAAGAGCAATTTTTTGAGTAATTAAGAGTAGTGAGAACCTACGGTGTTATAAGGAGTCAGTTAATTAGAAATTTTACAAGTTCAAATCTATTAATAATTTGCGGAGATAATTAGGCTATTGAATCTTCAACGAAGGGGTACTTCTTTTTTTTTTTGAGTAAGGGGGTTTGGTAAAGGTGATCACGAATGCCTGTGGAGATATAGAGGTGAATTGCTAAAAAGCTGGGATTCTGAAGGTGGAATGTGTGATATGGACGACATGATGTGAAACGCACAAGAGGAATTGTTGGTAGCACTTCAAGGGACTAGCGGCCATACTGAGAACCGCTCTTAATTACCGTTTTTGGCTTGCAGTTATTAGCTGCGATATTTAATGGGGATTGATTCTAATATATCACAATACTCATCAGGAAGTTTGTTTGGAGGGAATGGAACTTCTTTTAGGAACCCTGGTGAGTATTTTCCGTCGGCGATTGCATGGCGTCGTTAGTATTTGTTTGGATCGGTTGTTCGAACCTGCAATAGTGCGATGGACATACCTTCTACTGAGGTTGGATTGGCTACCTGATGTATGTGTGCTAATGGATAGTATATGCACCTCCTCATGCAGAATGTAAGGATTTTTCTTTCAGTAGCCATGATGGTGTTAATTTGGCGGGTGTTAAGTGATACGTAGACGCATGCCTTGTATTCGATTAGCGGTCTTATAAAGGTTTTAGATGACTTCCTGTCCAAGGGGTGTAAGTTACATATACCGCCTTGATAATAAGGCTATTATATGTCTATTCAGGGTTTTTCAAAAAGTTATGTCATAAATTAAATCACGCATTCCGGGGACAAAAATAAATTGATTGAATCCAACTTACCTTTGTACAAAAGTGTACACAAAAAAAGTTACAGCCCTTTGAAGTTATAAAATAAAAATTGTTTTTTTGCATTATCTCCTAAACTAATTGACATGTTGTAATAAAAATGGACACGTTACTTTCTTGTTCTGAAAGCATTTTTCATACAAAAGAAACAACAAAATCTAAGCGCACAGAAAAATTTTAAGGGGGGTGTGCAGCCCTAAATCCCCCCAAATTTTTGAGTACATTCAAATTAAATGAATTTTGGGGCATCATTAGTTTACCACACTATTTTTAAAACTTTTTTACCCCTTATCACTTTTTTGAAAAACTAGTTTTTTCCTAGTTGGCCATAAAATTACAATTAGTTTCTACGGATACAATAATTACAAACAGTTTCATCAATAATAGTCAACAATTTGTAGCTATCATTTATTGTGTGAATAAGATTATTAAAAATTTTGATATTACAATGGCCTTCACATTTCAGGAAATGGCAAATATGCATTTAACTTTGGGTAAGTTGGATCAGATTAAATTATGATTTCAATAAAGTATCGGGAATATCGTAGGTGAATGTCAAGGAACTAGTGCAGCAGTCCCAAGGCATTGTGCAGTAAAATACCCCAATTGAAATACACCCGATAGATGATTATTTCTAACCATTGATCGTCGTTTACGGAAAACGGATATATTCCAACCGCAAGTTGCTGGCAATAGTGCTCGTCCAATAATAGATGCAACTGATGAAGACATTTTAGAAATCATTGAAGAAGTCCCTGGAACAAGAACAACGGTAATATCTGCTCAACTAAATGTTCCTCACGTAAGGGTTTGGAGGCGCTTGAAGGATCAGCTGCTTAAACCCCATCACTTAACAACGGTTCAAGAGTTATTGGTTGAATATTATCCTAAAAGGATTGGATTTTGCGATTGGTTGTTAATGGAAAACACCCGAAATGTTAATTTTAATAGAAATATTTTGTTTACCGACGCGGCTACCTTCAGTAGAAATGGAATAACAAACCACCATAACGAGCACATTTGGGCCGACGAAAATCCTCACGCCAAAAAAAAAACGACTCGAAAGACGAAGTTAGTGTTTGGGCAGGAATTGTAGATAACAATCTAATAGGCCCAGTATTTCTTCCCAAAAATTTAAATAGTGATAATTATTTGCAGTTCTTGGCAAACGATTTACAAGAGTATTTGGAAGAAGAGAATATTGCAATAAGGCAAATTATGTGGTTTCTCCAACACGGCGCTCCACTGCATTACAGTAATGAAGTCCGGGAATACCTTTGCATGCAGTATCCTGGTCGGTGGATTGGAAGGGGTCGTAACGCACCTATTTTTTGGCCACCCAGAAGTCCAGATCTTAACCCCATGGACTTTTGCTTTTGGCGGCTTATGAAAGAGAAAGTGTATTCTGTAACAATAAAGGATGAACAACAATTGAGGGTTAGAATAATTAAAGCTGCAAATCAATTTCGTCAGAAAAATATGATTTTTCAGCCCATTCGGTTTTCTTTATTAAAACGATACCGAATGTGTATTGAAGAAAATGTGGGTCATTTTGAACATTATTGTAATATCATATTTATAGAGGTTATAGACATTTTTGTACTTGTTAATTCATTTAAGCCATTTATTTAGTTGCACGTAATTTTTTAAAGGTTAATGAAAAGGGCCGTAACTCAATAAAAACTGTTTTTTTGGAAAAAGTGGGAGGAGGCAAAAATTTTTTTTTAAATAATGTAATAAACTAATGATGCAATAAAATTCATTTGATTTGAACGTACTCAGAAGATTGGGGGGATTTAGGGCTGCACACCCCCCTTAAAATTTTTCTGTGCGCTTAGATTTTGTTGTTTCTTTTGTATGAAAAATGTTTCAGAACAAAAAAGTAACGTGTCCATTTTTATTACAAAATGTCAAGTACTTTAGAAGATAATACAAAAAAACAATGTTTATTTTGTAACTTCAAAGGGCTGAAACTTTTTTTGTGTACACTTTTGTACTAAGGAAAGTTGGATTCAATCAATTTATTTTTGTCACCGGAATGCTTGATTTAATTTATGACATACCTTTTTGAAAAACCCTGTATAAGCTGCACAATTTAAAATAGATCGGTTTGTTAGTTAACGATATATTGTTAAATGTTTTTAAATATTTGGGCCAGATATCAAAAGTTTAAACACTTATTATTGCTTACGGTATGCTTCTACAGTCATTAACAAAGAGTATGAATTTGAATATTGAAACTACAAAAATAGCAAATTATTCTTGCAAAAAATGTCTCGTAAGTGAGCTGTTAAAAAAGTGATGCTTTTTAATAATAAACAAATAAAATGACTTTATAATTTTTTATGGTACATCTTTCTTATTAGGTAAAATAAATCTGAAAAATTGAAAAGTAGAAATTTGTGACATTTTCCGATTTGTCAGGGAAATGAAACTGATCCAGTTTTTAGCATTTCATTAAGTTATCCCAGTTAAAAATGACAATTCTACGTTTTATAAAACCAGATTAGATGTCAGAAGTGCAATCGATTTAAGGAAAATCACCTAACTCCTTGCCTTATACGTACAACAAACAATTTGAAAAACTATTAATTTTTTATTATAATTTATTTTACTTAACTCAATTATTTAAATATAATTTACTAAAATTGTTATTTAAAAGTATTTTAAATTTATTTAATAAATTTTGTGTGTATTTCATATAAATAACTATTTTTTTTACAAATATTATTACACTGTTTGATGGAAAGGTTTTTGGGGTCACTATTGACCCAATTGGTATTACGGGTCACAAAAAAATCGGGTATTATAAGGTTAGTATCATGTATTGAAAAATTGGAATGCCAATTTTTACATCTGACGATAGTAAAATAAATAAATTATATTGTTGTATTTTATCTACTTCCTTGTGAGCATATTGATACCAAATATAAGTAGGTTTATAGTTATTTACTAAATTTTATGAATTTTATAATATACTTTTCATATTAAAATGAAAAATCTATCTATCTACTTAGCCTTCTTCGGTCCATCTTTGGACATAGGCCTCCCCAATCCTTTTCCATTCTTCTCTGTCTGTCGCTACAGTCATCCACCTAGAGCCCACGTGCTTCTTGATATCATCTGCCCATCTCATTTGGGGCCTTTCTCTGCTCTGTTTATATTCCCACGGTCTCCAAAAAATAAGAATTTTGTTCCATCGGTCTTCTTTTTGTCTTATATTGTGTCCGGCAAATCTCCATTTCAATTTTGCAACTTCTTGTCTAACATCCCTCACTTTTGTTTTCTCTTTTATCCACTCTTTTCTCTTTTTATCCATTAGTCTTATGTGCAACATTTCTCTTTCCATTGCTCTTTGGGTTTTTATGATTTTGTTCATATTTGCTTTTGTAAATGTCTCACACCTCTATGTAATTGTATTGATTTTGTTCCTTCATATACTTTAATTGTTGTTTGGCTTCCTTATATATATTGGCTATTAGTTCCGTATATCATTTCCGTGGTCAATTCTGCTGTTAATCAAAGAACTTTTCACTGCCCAATGTTCTACACTGTCGAAAGCCTTTTTGAAATATATGAACGCTATATATAGAGGAATGTGTTATTCATTTGCTCGTTCTATAAGTATTTTCATACTTAGTAAATGGTCACTTGTGCTGAATCCCTCTCTAAAACCAGCTTGTTCTTTCGACTGGTATCCGTAGAATTTTGTCGTCAATCTATTGGTTAAAATTTTTGTTAGAAGTTTATACATTACATTGAGGAGTGTTATAGGACGATAGTTTTTTATCTGCTTTATCCCCATTCTTGTGTAGGATAATGGTTACGGATTCCTTCTAGTTGTTTGTGATTCTTTTTTCTTTTTCATTTCTTTCAATGCCTTCTTTATTTCTGATTTGCTTATTTCTGGCTGTAGCTCTGAGTTGACATTTTTTATTTTAGCATTAAGTTGGTTTTTAATTTCTTCTGGTGGGTCCTTTTTTGTTTTATATAATTCTGAGTAGAAATGGTGGATTATATTTATGATGTCATCTTTAATGTTTGTTTCTACTCCGTTTACATATTTTATTTTGTTTATTCCACACTTACCTAATATCGGTAAGCATTTCATATTTTTGCTGTTCTGTATTACTTCTTCTATTTTTATATCTTGTTCTTTTCTCTTATTTTCTTTTATCATTCTGCTTATTGTTTTATTGATTTCAACATATTCTATAGATTTCCTTTTGCCTTCTTCGTCCAGCTTCCTTCTTTTATCCATAAGCTTCTTTGTTTCTGTTGATATATAGTTATTCTTTTTTATATCCTTTTTTGCTATTTCTTTTCCTGATGTAATCATCGTTGCTGTAAGTATGTTCTCTATTTCGTCTCTTCTTTATCATCACTGTCTAATTTTTCATCTAAGTTGTTCTTTTAATAGATCTTTGTATATCTCTTTATATTGCCCTAGTTTGTTTCTACCTACTAGATCCCAGTTTCTAATTATTTTTCTTTTCATTTCATAGTTACCGTCTATACTAATTTTTGCTCTGACTATCCTGTGATTGCTACCATTGAGAATCTGTTAAGAACTGTTACATCTTTAATGATATATCGTTCCGTGGACAATATGTAGTCGATCTCATTTTTGTGGATCCATTAGAGCTAATCCATGTCCATTTTCGTTGGGGCTTCTTTTTGTAAAAGGAGTTCATTGCGTATAGATGCTTTTCTTCTAGGTAGTTCATCAAAGTAGCACCTCTATCATTTCTCTGACCATACCCGAAATCTCCTATTTGAAAAATAATGAAAAAATAGTAAATAAAAAATAAAAATGAAAAATAGTAAATAAAAAAGGCACCTTGAAGCGTAAAGAAATCCAACTGCGGTGGAACTACGTTCGCTGCGCTGTGCGCTATGAAAAACTGGATCCGGATCCAGGACCATGATACAAAGAATAACAGTTATGATATTGCGCAGGACACTGTCAGCAGACCCCTACTCTTGACGTCACAATGAGAGTGGCCGTCATTGTAATATATCTCTTTGGAATTTTATTAATTTTTTAGCTTTTGACTTCTTTGGTTAGCTTGTTATAGATTTTATGGTGTTTTGTGAGATTTAAGTAAATTTGTAGGCTTTTTAGTGTAAAAAAATTTTTATTAGGAATATTATGAACTCTTTATGTGATTCTATAAGTGATAATGGCTTTGTAGGTATACCTACTTTATATGGACAATATTTTGGTGTTTGAAAAATTATAAATAAATTATGTTTATTTATTAAGAAGAATAGTAAAGAGAAACAAAGCTTACTTTTCACTTACCCATGTATTACGTTCGAAAAACATACACTGGAGATCGAAAATCAGGGTCTACAAAACTATTATCACACCAATAGTATGTTATGGATACGAGATATGGGTGATGACAGAAGACAGAAAACGAAAGCTGGAAGTACTTGAACGAAAAGTCCTAAGGAAGATATTTGGACCTATTAATAAAAGCATATGGAGAAAGTATGGAGATCCAGGTTCAACCATGAACTCTACAAACTGTTTAAAGAAGCACCGATCTCAGAATTCGATAAACTTCAGAGACTTCGATAGGTTGGTCACGATCTCCATGTGAGAATGGAGACCGGAAGATTGCCAAAAAAAGTCCTAAATAGTAAAATACAGGGCGCAAGATTAAAAGGAAGGCCACGGAAAAGATCGGAGGATGAAGTGTCAGCGTACGCGCAAAATTTGCTAGACATGAGAACCTGGAGAAGATCAGCGCGTAACCAGCAAGGTTGTAGGCATAGTTTGGAGAAGGACAAGGCTCGATTTAGGCTGTAGCGCCATTGCAGAGAGATATATATTTAATTATTATTGAGTCAGTACTTAATACTCAACAATACTCATACCCCTTCTGTATTTTTTAGAGACTTTCGCTAGGAATAATTTATAAGGTGAACGTAAAATGCGTTGTGCAGTAGCTGGTTGTTTGAGTAAAAATCAGACAAGAGATCTCGATAAATCTGTAGGTTTCATGGTTTTCTCAAGGACTCGGTAGTGGAAATACTGTGGGTTATTGTTTGTTGCCGTGAAGACAAATAAAATACTAAAACCTTAAGGATTTGTTCCAAACACTTTAACCCAGAAGACTTTGAAAGAAATTTGCAGCTAGAATTACTGCAATATGAATTAAAGAAGGGACCTATGCTGATGCTATTCCTTTTCTTCATCTGCCACAATCAAAAAGTGTATTTATAAATCAACTTAGAAGGCAGGAAAGGCTTTTCAAAAGAGTCGAAGGAGATTGTGGAATAGATAATTACACAATCTCTCTCCATCTAGAATGTATTTTAGAATTAAGAGATTAAACCTAACACTTAAAGAAGATATGAGAAATAAGAGAAAATTAAACAAAAAAGTAACTTAAAATCTTGTGTTTTATTTGTTTTGCGGATTTTATTAAAGATAATTATTGATCACTTATTTTCATCTGTTTACGTGTAATTAGACGTTGTCTCGATCCCCTCCTTCAGACTGGTGCCAAATAAGACAATCCAATAAAAAGAGAGCTCGTAAAATTTACGAAGGTTACCTTCCTTGGATTAAAAAGCAAAGAACACAAAAAAAAGAGTTTTAAATAAAATTCACAAATTTATTTTACAGATTTATTTTTGTTCACTGTATTGTTTATTAATTTTTTCAATCAAAATAATAAAACACCTATATTTCAATAAATCCGAAATATTTTAATAGAGCCTCTATTAATCTATAAAATGACTTTTTATTGCCAATTAAAAATTAATTGTGTTTCGAGCGCCGATATTCTTACGGGGAATATTTAAAATCACTCTCATTGTGACGTCAACCGCGAACTTGTCCCAATTTCGCGCTCGGGAGTATCATACCTGTTATTCTTTGTACCATAGTCCATAACTATAAACAGGCTTGCCTTAGCGCATACAATTTGTTGACAGGGTATGCGTTGCGGGATGCGTTAAGGTATGCGTATAAGCGCACGCAAAAAGGCAAGCAGAGTGGACATTGAATACTGCCACTTTTGCAATTTGAGAAAAAAATGTGCCCAAATGTCAGAAATTAAAGAAATTAAGGATATTTTCTCGAGCTTTGAAAAAGCTGCATTAAACATCGGTCTAAAAATAAATGAAGACAAAACAAAATACATGGTCGTCTCAAAACAAGAACGACGGCGAATAAGGCAAAACATTACTATAAATGATCACAACTTCGAAGTGGTTAAAGAATTTAAATATCTAGGAGCAACAATCACAAATGACAACAAATTAGAGCGAGAAGTTGAAACGAGAATAATGACAGGAAACAGATCTTTCTTTTCAATGCAACATCTAATGAAGTCAAAACTTGTTTCACGAGATACAAAAATCCGGATATATAAGACCATAATACGACCAGCAGTCGCGTATGAAAGCGAAACATGGACGCTAACAAAAAGAGAAATAAATAAATTGCTGGTGTGAGAACGTAAAATTCTTCGAATGATATATGGCCCTTGCAGAGACAGCATGACAAACGAATGGAGGGGCAGATACAATAACGAGCTAGAGTCCCTATTCGGAAAAGAAAATCTAGTCAGATATATAAAGGCCAATAGACTCAGATGGGCAGGGCATGTGATACGCAGTAACGACAATCGCCTTATAAATAATGTGTTCTTGGAAAGGCCAGAGGAAAGAAGGTCTGTAGGGCGGTCTAGAAAAAGGTGGAAAGATGCAGTCAAAGAAGATCTAGAGAAAATGGGAGTGCGACAATGGGAATTACTGGCACAGGACCGACAAACATGGAAGGCAATAATAAACGCGGCAAAGACTCACGAAGACTTGTAGCGCCGCTGATGATGATGAAATGTCAGAAGTTAATAGAAGAATATTATATAGGTGAAAATCGCCTCGAAGCAATTAATACAGTCATCATTTACAATCCGAATGAAGATATCGACCATAGTTATTATAAGTATGGATCTTATTCTTGATTACATTGTAAGGTAATATGTTTTCATTTAATCAATAAGAAAAATTTTGTAAAATGTAAAATACATTATCAGTTAAAAAAAGTATTTTTGCCTGTTTTCGTTAGTGCTTTAAATATTGTGAGAATTTGTTATTACTTTTCCCAACACAGCAGACCGTTTAAGTGAGAGCTTTCATCTCTAATTCAAAATAGTGGCAAATTCATGGAATGTACTATACGAGTTAATGAACGTAATCCATTTAACTGCCGTTTGTTAGTTATACTGTAGTGCGGTACATAATAGATTCCTATAAATAACTTTCATTATTAACTAAAAATAATATACATAGTATACACATAACTTAAGTAAGTATAAATTCCATTTACAAGTTATAACAGTGAGATTAAACTTTTTTAATAAAAGTTAACACAAATAATTTATAATAATAATTTTGAAGCTATCTTTACAATATTTTTAAGTACAAATGTAATCTGCATGGACCTGTCTTAAGGTGACAGAACACCAGAGCACCGGAAGAGATTAACTGGTTTGCATTGCAGATCTTACAGTAATGTATACATTACATATATACTATATATAGTATCAGTGTAATAGTATGTACAGTGGTAATAGAGATGAGATCATTGGTATTTAATGACACTATTTTGTGATATTGCGCAGTACTTGGTTGATTATCCATTATGTCTCAAAACATAAAAAAGGCTAATAGTAGTAGTATTATAAACCTTGTTCACATAACTATAGAAAAAAATAACATTTCCATAGATTGAAAGAAGTTGGAGCTGAAGAAATGTCAAATGTTTGTTGACATTCGTCTGTTAGCAAGTGTGTTCTACAAGAAAGTATTAGCACTATTTCCAATCGTGAACGACTTATAATCATAAGAGATTTTAATGCCAAAGTAGGGGCATCTAACGAAAATATTGAAGGAGTATTGGACAGCAATGGACTGAAGTAGAGAAATGTGAGGCGTGATCGTCTGGAGTTCTCTGAAGAGCATCATGTTGCAATTACAAACACTTTTTTCAGCATCTTTTACGTATATTGTACACATGGCGTAAACTAGATGGAGGAACAAGAAATCAAATAAATAACATTCTGATCAGATCAAGATCAGAAATCCTCTACTACCAATTGTAAAATGTATCTGGGTGCAGATTGTGAAAGTGATCATTAACTCCTTTGGGCAGACCAAAGTAGCATTAAAAAAATATCCAAAAGATGTTGGGTCCAAATTTTTGAAGACGCAAGCTAATTATGGGCTTTCCAGATACTAAAACTGCAATTTTAAATTGTTTAAATCAATCTGTGTGGCCAGAATATATCCTCTTTCTAAAATCTTATAAGAAATTTACTGGTCTTTACCAAGAGTGCAGGAGTTTTTGTTGGAATTTAATGAAAGCTTAATGTTTGGTACAAAGGTCTCACCACCAAATGCCAGTCATAAGAAGGATATCAACTAAGCGGAAGAAAGAATAAAACAACATCAGACACTTTGGAATTTTCCATTATACACTCATGGACAAAAATATCGAATATTTTGGAATTTTCCAATTTTTTTTTGTAGCCACTATTATTTCAAAATAATTTTAGATTACTGATAATTAGACTTCGGCAAATATGCATATTGTATATTTTGCATATTGTGCATATTTTATGCAAATATTTCATATTTTGGCATATTTGTATAAAAGTTTGCATAAAGTGCATAAAAGTTCAGATTTTTTTACTGTATTTGAAAATTTTTAAACATACCAATTTATTTCAATTCTTGTATAAAATTTTGTAGTCATTTTAATTAAGAAATGATCTAAGTACGTAATCTCTACAGGTACAAAACATTTACAATTTCAAAGAAGATCAATTTAAGTAGCCCTCAACATTCTTAGAAAGTCTCGGTCACTGAGGCATTCAGTTATTGGATAATCGCTAAGGGTTCGCTCATTTGCATTTTATGATCTAATCCCCAAATCTATCTACAATTTATTGTATCTTAACAGCAGGTAAACGGCTAATAGTTTTGTTCCTAATTTAGGGATTTTCCAAAATTTCCCAGTTTATTGAATTAGGTACCTAAACATTTCTAATTTGATGCTCAGATTTGTAAATCATTTTTGTTTTGATATTCAAAGCGTAAACACTCGTTGTGCGTAACAAAAAGGAAGATTGTGATTTTATAATGCCTAAAACAACCAGTGCTTCAACTTGGATTAAACCGTATAAAGAGCTGTCTATGGATATGGGAAAAATCTACTGTTCAGTCTGTGGCAAAATTGTAAGTATCTAATATTTTCTATTAAATATCTAATATTTCATACATACAGGGTGTTTCCAAATGACACTTACAACGTTTGACTGTAGATACTTCTCGAAAAATTGAACAAAACGATATAGTTAATGAGGGGTCAAACTTATTTACTTTTCGAGATACAGGGTGTTAAAATTAAAAAAAATTAAATTCTTTTAGTTAATAACAACAATAACTTTAAAACCAATAAACGTATTTACTTGAAATTTAGTACTCGTAGGTTGTTTTTAAATGAAAAATAGCTTCCTTTAGTGAGAAAAAATTGTCCATGGTACAATACAATGGTGTGTATTTAGAAAAATTTTTCACCTTTACTTTTTTTTATGAAGTCAGCTATTCTAAAACACAATTATTTTTATTGTAATTGAATTAACAAAAAAAAAACTTTTGTTGAATTTTAAAATAAGTTATATGATGTACTAATGGTTAGTAACAAAAACTAATTTGTGGATTAATACTGCATTTAAAACACTTAGCGAGTGTTTTTTTTTCAAACCAGTTATTTGATTAACCAAAAACACCTTGTATATTTTTATATTTTAAAGGTTGGGTTAAAATAAAGGTTTTTATTTTTATTTATAGATAGCATGTGAGAAGAAATTTCAGATAGACCAACATGTGAGAACTGCTTCACACATTGCAAAAAAAGGAAAAATAGGAGGAAAACATCAAACTTCAATGGCTAAATGTTTCCAATCTACTTTAAAAAAATTAGATGAGCAAGAAACTTTTAATGAAGACTTGTGTCGCGCATTAGTGTCTGCAAACATACCGCTTTCAAAATTAGCAAATGTAAATTTTAGTTCGTTTCTAAAAAAATATGGCAAACTTAATGTTCCAAGTGATCGGTCTCTAAGAAGAAATAATGTGAACGGGCTATACTCATCGGTGTTAATTAATATTAAGGAAGAAATTGCAGATAATTATTTTTACATATCTGTAGACGAAACCACTGATTCCTCAGGAAAGTATATTGCTCATTTATTGATTGGTGTTCTTAAAGAAGATACCTTACCAAAATCTCATCTTATTTCATGCCAGCAACTTGAGAAAACAAATGCTTTAACAATTTCGCGTTTTATACAAGAAACATTAGCAACTTTTTTTCTTCCGACAACTATTCCTTCTAATAAATTACTGCTTATTTTATCGGATGCTGCTCCTTTTATGGTGAAAGCAGGACAAAATTTAAAAATATTTTTCCCAGATTTAATACATGTTACTTGTGTAGCGCATGGATTAAACAGAGTTGCAGAGGAAATACGAAAAAAGTTTCCTCTTGTAAATACCATGATACCCAGTGTCAAAAAAGTATTTCTTAAATCTCCTATAAGAATTCAACTTTATAAAGAAATGCTACCTAACATTCCTCTTCCACCACAACCTATTTTAACGCGATGGGGAACATGGTTAGAAGCAGCTAATTTTTATGCAGATCATTTTGTTAAAATAAAGAACATAATTGATACGTTAACAGATGAAAGTTCCCAATCTCTTTTGGATTCTAAACAAACTTTTCAGAGTAACTTGCTTCAACAAGAACTTTCATTTATAAAATCAAATTTTAGTTTTGTTCAAAAAACAATTACTCAGTTAGAATCACCAAAACTGTCATTGTTCGAAAGTACAGCATTAATAAAAGAATTTGCGTCATGTTGTCGGAACGTTAGAGGTAATATTGGAAAAGATATTTTAAAAAAATTTGAAGCTACTATGGAAAAAAATAAAGGTTACCATATTCTTTCTGAAGTAGTCAGTGTTCTAGCTGGAAATATTTCGGAAACAATTAATTTAGAACCAAATGTTTTGGTTAGTTTAAAAAATGCTCCCGTTACATCAGTTGCTGTTGAACGAAGTTTTTCCATATATAAATATATGTACTCAGACAGAAGCCACAAGTTTTTGTTAGAAAATTTTGAACACCACTTGGTCATTTATTGTTACCATAATTCTAAATAAGTTTATTCATACTTAAAAATGATGTAGTTACTTAAAATAAATGTAAATCTTAATGAATAGTAGGAAATATTTAGTTATGTACACTTTTTTTTTAAATAAAATTGTTACTATTTTACGATTTTTTTATTTATTTGTATGCATATTTTGTAAAATATTTGCATATTTTAGGGTAAACACGTGCATATTTATGCGCATATTTTCTACATTTTTATTTGCATATTTGCCGAAGTCTACTGATAATACTTATATAGTAGGCTGATGTACTCAACTGGTTTAAAATATTTTGATGTTTATTTTGACGTTTATTCAGTGGTTAGTCTCATTCGAACAAGTATCCCACCAAATTCGGCACTGCGATAAAGTCCAAGTAGCACCTATTGTAATTTTGTACTAGGAAGGATATGCACAAAAAGGTATCGCACGACGTCTCAGCAGAACTGAACCTACTGTTTCAAATACTCTAAGAAGGTACCACGAAACAGGAAATTTTATACGAAGGCCTGGTCAAGGACGCCCAACGTGCACAACCGTAATTGATGACCATTTTTTGGTTCTTAATTCTACACGAAATCGTTCATTGACATCGATGCACTTCAGAAATGAACTATTAAATGTTTGACAAGTTAATGTGAGTTCACAAACAGTTAGACGAAGATCAAAAGAAGCAAACTTAAAGCCCAGACGCCAAAGTTCCACTTCTTCTCCAAAATCATAAAGCTCGTCGTTTGGACAACTGGAAAAACGTTCTTTTCACTGATGAGACCAGAATCCTATTAAGGAAGCTAGATGGTCAAAACTACGGCTACAGAAGAGTTGGAGAACGATTCGCCATCTGCAGTCTCGCCCAGGCCGTTAGTTTTGGAGTTGATGGCATAATTCTTTGGAAAGGTATTAGTTGGGAGGTACGTACCGTACTTGTGGAAGTGATTGGACGGATGACTGGTGATTCTTACGTTTGAAACATCCTGCAAGATCATGTTTTGTCATATGTTGGTTACATTGGATATGAAAGATTCACGTTAATGAACGTAATGCTACATGCCGCTGCCATAGTGAGTAATTATCTTGATGAGGTCCAAATTCGAAGATTGGATTGGTCACCGTCTAGCTCGGATTTCAATCCAATAGAGCACATGTGGGATTACCTAAAACGCATCATACGACAAAGAAATCCCGTTCCAAATACGATAAAGCAGCTTCGGCTTGCTGCACATGATGAATGGAATGCAATTTTCCAAGGATATGTCCAAAATTGACTTGCAAGCATGCTGAGGAAGATGCAAGCAGTAATAAGAGCTAGAGGGGGGAATACTCATTACTGATCATGCACTTCTTTCATTTTAAACCAGTTGTTTAAGCAATTTAAATTATCATTTAAGTTTAGAGTAAAATAACATTATTTACCTAATACTAAACATTTGTTCATTAAATATTGTTAAAATAAACTCTATTTTACAATAAACGACTTGCTTGACAAGAATTTATTTTGAAAAAACAAAAATTTGAAAATTCCAATATATTCGATATTTTTGTCCATGAGGTACGGTTAAAGATACAGTTGAACCCTATGAAATATAATGCAAATAAAGTGAAATGAAATATGGTGCAATTGACGATTTAACAATCTGTATATTGTATATCTAATTTGAAATATAAAACATTCTTGAACCATTTGAAGATAACAGCAGAAATATTTTGAGTTTAGCCTCAGAATAATATTTTTCCATTGGATGATAAGTCAATTGAAACAATTGTGTCCATGTTTTGTATTATCCAATTAAGTCTTCTAAGCTATTGTTATTTTTAAAGTCAATCAAACTGTATTTAGGTAACGAAATAGAAGTTTCTACAAAATTACAAGTGATAGTTAAAATTAATATCTCAATCTCCCAGAATAAGCAGAAAATAGTTTTTATTGCCACATAAGCTGTATTTCGAAACATAACATAAGAAAAATAAGAACAAGCCAACAAACATTTTATGGGTTTTTCACAGACGTTTTAAGTTCATTTCCGGAAAACGTTTTGATGAAATATTTCCTTGAGCTGTGTTCAGATCTTCATATTTATTGGTCAATTAATCGATGTTGTAGTCAACCCTCGCAATAAAGCGTGGTATTGATAAATTTAAATGCCTAAAACTTCCATCATTACTCAAAAGTCAGGCTGGAAGCTATAATCAGAAAGAAAATAAAAAAAATATTTTGAGGCTTTTGATAATGACGGTAATGTGATCCAGGTATGTTCTAGAATCTAGAGAATTTGAAGTTTGGAAAATAATACGATATGTAGTGTATATACAAGGTAATGATTTAGTGTGACATTAGTTGATAAATCTATTTTTTCTAGTTTTTCAAAAAGTTATTTAGAAAAAAATTTAGGCAATGATATTCTCCAGATTAGGGTAATATACAGAATTCTACAGGGTGATGAATAGCTACGCGGTAAAGCAAGCATACTGTTTTAAATAGGATGCTCTGTACATTTTCTAATATTTAGATTCCCTTATAATAATCCCTGTTCTTACAATGAAGTTTCACGCAACTATACTGGATATTTAACGAAATATGGTCATTTTTATTTAGAAATCCCAATTAAATAAATACACACTTTACATAATGAGGTAAACAATATATTTTAGTTCTTAAATTAAGTTTAACGGAAATCATTTATAAATATTCGTATACAGGGTGAACCACAAAAAAAATACGACTCTCTTATTTTTTAAATGCACAAACCTATATTTTTTTTTTCAAAAGGTTACATTTATGATATGGAAATGAAAACCCTAAGAACAATAGTGGGCAAAACAAGAAGAGGCAGGGTGAGAAATACAAACGTTAGAGAGCAGTGCAAAATTCAAGATATTGTAAGATGGGGAAGGCAGCGTAAAAGGATGTGGTACAATCATGTAAGACGAATGGATGAGAATAGACTCCCAAAAATTGCCCTAGAAAACCACCCGCCAGGTTCAAGGCCTTCTGGGAGACCACCTAAAAGATGGAGGGATAGTTGGCAATCTACCTCCCAGGAAATTAACCAGAGGCAGCTTCAGAATTAAACAGATCGAAAGATCTCCAAGAAGTAGAAGAAGAGAGGAAGAAGACATTTATAATTCTTTTTGCATTTTTATGATGTATTTTCTATACCTTAACTCATTACTTATCGCCATTATTTTTGGTTTTCTAGTAGCATATGCGCCAGGGCCGCCAGGCCGCACTCCGCAGTTTGATTCTAAGGATGCGTTCATAACGGAGACCATCGCACCGTCTGGTCGCCTAGAGCGTAGCTAGCACTGACGGCGAACGCTCGCATTTAAAGTAATGCATTTATTTTACCGAAAATCGATTAAATGATACCATCCCAGCGAGGGTCGGCGCCTCGTTATGAACGCACGCTAAGTCTCTGAGAGTTTGTGCAGTGCATTTTTGTCCACGAGACACTACCCGAGCTTTGCAGTTACAAAATCGAGAAGCGGTACGTTAACTCAAACTATTACTGTAACTTTTGTTGAGACAAATTTTTATTATTTTGGGTAGTAAATCGTTTTAAAAATGGATCCTTATTTAGCAGAAATAGCTAGACTACACAAGTTGTATGATGAAGTAAAAGCCGAGGATGATTTAGAAGAGAAAGGCTTTTCTGACGAAGAAGACGATGTCTATAAAACATTATACCATGAAAGTGACACAGAAGAAGAGCTAGATTTTAAAAATACTCTAAAAATTTCGGCTAGCACTAGCATCTGTAGAGGTAGTAATAGGCATCTTTATTATACAGCAAAAGATGGTATTACAAAATGGAATAAACATGTGCCAAACCAGCAAGTGCGAACTCGAAGTCAGAATATAATCTCACATTTGCCTGATCCCATAGAAAGTGCGAAAAACGCTAGAACGCCTACAGAAACTTTTCAATCCTTTTTTGACGATCAGGATGATCAACATAATTGTCAAATATACTAATATTTATATCTCTACACTTGTAACTCGTAACAAAGACTATTATGACGTGAAATTGACGAACGTACCAGAAATGAAAGCTGTCTTTGGATTGCTGCTTTTAGCCGGAGTTTTAAAAGGAGGTAGATTATATCTGATGGAGTTTTGGTCAACTGACGGAACGGGAGTGGAAATATTTCCGGCTGTGATGTCTTTCAGAAGAATGAAATTTTTACTTAATTCACTACGTTTCGATAATATCAACACTCGCAACGAAAGAAAAAAGATTGATAACTTAGTACCGATTCGAGAACTGTGAGAAACTTTTGTTGGCAATTGTAGGAATAATTACAGCTTAGGAGAGTATGTCACGGTAGATGAGATCCTCTATGTATTTAGGGAAAGATGTTCGTTTCGCGTTTATATCCCAAACAAACCTGCAAAGTATGGGATTAAGTTATTTGCAATGGTAGACTCAAGAACATTTTATGTGTCAAATTTAGAAATATACGCAGGAAAGCAGCCAGAGGGACCTTTCGCAATTAGTAATAAAACTGAAGCCTTGGTACTCAGGCTTTGCGCTTCAATATTAGGATCAGGTCGCAATTGAACATTTGATAATTGGTTTACCACCATACCTCTTGTTAATAAACTTCAAGAAGACCATAACATAACTGTAGTTGCTACCATCAGAAAAAACAGAAAAGAAATTCCACTGGAATTTTTAAACGGTAAAATACGACCAGTGAATTCTTCAATGTTTGGTTTTGGGAAAAATATTACCTTAGTATCACATATTCCAAAAAAAGGCAAAGTGGTTCTGGCTGTCTCCTCCCTACATACAGATGATGGAATTGATTCCGAAACTGGTGAAAAAATTAAACTAAAATTCTCACATTTTACACAAACGATAGTGTAGATTGTGCTAATCAAAAATCAGCTGCCTACAATGTTAGCAGGAACACCAGAAGATGGCCTATGGTAATATTATATAATATAATAAACATTGCCGGCATCAATGGACATGTAGTTTAACCAGTTCAGAAGTGGCCATACGACAATCAACTGACGGTGCACAACATGGAAGATGCTACTACTGTCGAAATCGGAAAACAAGATATTGTTGCAAAAATGTAGAAATGGCTTTGCCTGGAACATGTACAGCTCATGTGTCAAGATTGTGTTACACAAAATTTTGAAGTTTGAGAAATATTTTCAAAAATTTACCATTGTTGTCTTTTTTTGAGGTTTGCTTGTATCAGTTCCAAATAAAGAATTGTTGTTTGTTTAAATTGATAAAATATGTTTTATGTTATAAAAGAAGGTAGACAATAAAAATTGTATCATAAAAAATTGTTTTTTTTTCATTTTTTGTAAAATATTTAAATACATAATGTGTGTCTCTTAGACACCACCGACCTTTGGTGTAAAACAAATTCACCCGTGCCACGAAGGGTGGCACTAATGGAGGGAAAAAAATTTTGGTGAGTAATTTGTTGTTCATTGCATATGCACATGTCCACATAAAGGTCATATATTTTTTACCAAATTACTTTTCTTCATATGTACGTTATATATTTGCTTCTAATACACAAATTGGCTAAAAAGAACGCCTTGTACACATGAACTTTTTTGCTATCTTTCTCAAAAAAATATTCAAATGAGAATGACCTATAATTAGCTTTGACATTTCTTTTTATAAGGATTCTATTTGTCATGCTTAATAAAAAATCATACGTTCCGTTCTGGTCCAAATTGTAGAAACTATTCTTAAGAGATCTGTTCGTACTTTAAGATTGAAATTCTCTGTGCAGCTATATCTACAACTTCTCAAATAATCTTTGCTTACGTCAATTCTCTTGACCTGGACATTTTTCCCTTTAGCACTCACATACTCTTGTCTATTTTGATAATTGTCATTCCTCTCAGTTCTTATGTGAACAGCATGTCATGTGCTTGTCATGTGTACTTCAAGCAATTCTTACTTTTTTATCAGTTATAGTCAAACTAGGTGGTCTATAAATAGTTGGGGTGGTATTTTCGGAAATTATGTAATTGGCTTACATTTTTTTGATAGCCTTGTGAATGGTGGTGTATATCTGGATTTTTTAAATAATAATTTGCCATTATTACTGTAGAATGTTCCACTTAATACAAACAATGTGATTTTTACACGACTGTGCCCTAGGTCATCACACTGCTCTTATTCGCAATCATCTAAATAATAACTTTCGTGCGAGGGGGATATGCAGAGGAGGATCAAAATAACATTAAAAATAGAATAAAAGAAGCTTGTAAATAATATTGACTTACAAACGTTAAGAAATATGGCTCGGTCATTTGAATATCGCTTACAATCTTGCACATTCAACGTCTATGTTGGAGATTTTGAATATTCCCTTAATATTACATTAATTGTTATTTTCGTAGCATATTGTTATGATTTATATTTTGTATTAGTTATTTGCTGAATATAAGTAATAAGACTAACTTATTTCTACTTACAAAAATTGAAGTTATTCCCGAAATTTGAAGAAAACTAAAAATATCTCAGAAAGTAATGAGTTAAGAAACCTATAGGAAATGCTTTATCAAAATGAAATATGGGGTTTTTCATTGAAAAAATATGAAAAAATTGTAATTTTCCTTTGGTAGTTCACCCTGTATACGAATATTTGTCAATGATTTCTGATAAGCTTAATTTGGAAACTAAAACATATTGCTTACCTTATTATGTAAAATGAATAATCATTTATGCATTTTTTCTTTATATACAGGGTGTTTATCTCATAGAAATATTGAAATAAAAATAATCATATGTCGTTAAATACCCTATATAGTGGTATTTAGAATAGACATTATGAAAGAAATCTTCTTATTCTACCAGTGCCTATCCTCTATGGATGTTGGCTACCACAATGGCCCATCGTATTTTATTAGCAGCTGTTTGAAATAGGTCTGTGGTGGTCATACCTGTCCACTGTCTCAAATTCTTAAGCCAGGATATTCGGCGGCGTCTTGGTCCTCTATTTCCTTCTATTTTCCCTTCTAATATCAATAGTAGTATTCTTTAATTATTTTCATTTTTCACTATATGTCTCAAGTATGCTAACTTTCTTTCTTTAATGGATTTCAAGACTTAAGGTTCTTTTTGTAAACGTTGCATTACTGTGTCGTTAGTTATATGATGTACATATGATATTCTGAGCATGCGACGATAGCACCACATCTCGAAAGACTGCAACCGTCTGCAAAACGCATCAGTGAGTGTCCATGCCTCTGCTCCATACATAAGAACAGAAAACACATAACAATTAAGGATTTTGAGTCGGAGATGTAAGTTCAAAGTTAAATTGCAGAGAACTTTCTTCATCTGTTAGAAGGCACTCCTTGCTTTTTCGATCCTACATTTAATCTCGTGTGAGTGATCCCAGCTGTCAGTGATGTTGCATCCCAGATATGCTATTTTTTCTGTTTTATCCAATACCTCATTGTCTGCCATAAACTTTGCATCTGTATCTTGGTTATGATCATGGTCATTATTATGATCATAGTTTTCATCTTCTTGTTATTAAGTTTCATACCATATTTTCTACCGATGTTAACTACTTGATCTTTAGATTATTTATTACTTCACCGTTAACAAGCACGCCATCAGTCGTTTCTCCCAAAGCTTCTCGAAATAGATGTTCAGAGTACGCATTAAACAGCAAAGGCGAGATAATTGATTGTCTACTCGAATCTTGGCTACTTGTTTCCTATAGAGATTGGCTATTATTCTTATATCCTTGTCATCGATGTTTGCGATTCGCAAAGTTTCAATAAGCGTCTTATGCTGTACTTTGTCAAATGTCTTTTTGAAGTCAATGACACAGGCAAAGAACCTGTATTAACATCTCTTGCTCGTTGTATCAATACTTTATGCTAAAAAGTGCTTCTCTTGTGCCAAGACCGCTGCGAAATCCAAATTGTACATCAGCAATACCCTCCTCCAATTTCTTGTATATGCGAGCATGGATGATGTTTAAGAATATTTTGAGTGAGTGGTTCATAAGGCTAATGATTCGGTGTTTTTCACATTTCTTAGTATTTGCATTTTTTGGCAGTGGTATAAATATGGACATGTACCAATCTTTTGGTAAAGTTCCTGTTTCATATATATGGTTAAATAATTCTGTCATACTGTCAAGTTGATTATCTTCTATCAATTTTAATGCCTCAGCATATATTCCATCAGGTCGTGGCACTTTGTTGTTTTTTAGACGACTTATAGCAGATCTTACTTCTGTTGTTGTCATATACTTCAATGTGTTGGTTGTCACTTAACAGTACTGCTATATATTCCTGCCATCTATCCAGTTTTTCTTGCGTATTGAATAGTATGTTTTCATCTTTATCAAACAGTGCAGTGGGCATTGTTGTTCTATATATTCCTGTTATCTCTTTGATCTTGCTGTGCATATTGAATATATCATGTTTTTTCTGTAGGATCTCTATTTCTAAGTATTTCTCTAACAGCCAGGATTCTTTTATTTCTTTAAGTACCTTTTTGTGGTGTTCCTTGTACTTTTCTGCGCCTTTACTCTTAAACTCTCTTTTTTACTCCATAAGCTCTAAAATCTGATATGTCATCCATGGTTGTTTTATTTGTCTTTCCTGTTTGATGTTGTTTATTGTTGTTGTTACCAATACATCTTTGATCTCGTTCCACATTGTATCTATATCTTTCCTATTATGTGTTGCAATGTCGTTAAATTTTGTGGTTATTTCTTCTTGCATTTGTTGTTTTACGTTGCTTTGTTTCAGTTTTTGTGTGTCCACCGTTCTTATAACGCCCGACTTTCGAGTTTTTTTCATCCTTACTCTGAGTTCAGCAAGCAATAAGTTATGGTTGGAGTTGATGTCTGCTCCAGAATTGGTTTTTATTGACGTAACCGCATTACGAAAAAAAAATTTTTTTTATTCGAAAATCTAAATATTAGAAATATACAGAATGTCCTATGTAAAAAAGTCGTATGTTTGCTTCACCACGTTGTTATTAACCACAATGTATAATTTGACATATTATCCGAGCCTGGAGAATGTCATTGCCATTTTTTTTAAATAACTCTCTTGGATATTCTTTACTATAATGAAATTATAGACCAATGTCACACTAAAAACTCACCCTATATATAATTAGTCTAGTATTCGCTTGTAGCTATAACATATAGACATATATTTTTAAGAAACAAAAAAAAATAAAATTCTCGTCTAAATAAGCTGCCTTATTAAAATGTTATACCGAGATGCTCCTTCAAGTATTCGGTAGCTGTAATGATTTTCTACAATCGCTTAAAAACCAAAGTATTTTTTCTTTTCTTCAAACTCTGAAATATCAATAGTTACCATTAAATTTAATTTGAAAAATTTTCTACAATATTCTTACAATCTGTCTAATTTAATCAGATATACTCAAAATAAAATAAAGAATAATGTCAGTTGTAAACCTTGTTCTGGGTATTTCTCTTCTTCTCTGGTGAATGTGTCTTTAAAGTAGCGTTTTTCTAGGTGGACCAGTTTGTTCCATCCGCATTACTGCGTAAATTCCTATCATCAGATTTTCTATGGTTCTATTCTCTATTTTGTTCATATTGAGTGATCAGTATTTCGATGTTGAGCAAGTTCTAACTATCTGAACTTATGCTCTATCATTTTGGCATTAATAAGTTCTACCCCTAGACATCTACTATAAACATTTTTACTTTCGCTTTTTTTCTGTTTAAACGTTTGGGTCCTACTACATTAAATTTTTTTTTCAAGAGCTCTCGAGGAACTTTACCCCATTCTTTTTCAATATCAATTGATACCATATGAACATCTGTTTGTTTATTCATACAATTTTTCATCGGTTCGATTTTCTATAATTTTATTTTGGTAAATATTTATAATATCCTAAATAAACGCATTTTATTAAGTGATTGTAGAAAAACATTTGTCTAATTAGCAAAAAGTAACACTATTTCCCTCCACTTGCAATAATATTGGCTAATATTGTATCACTTTCCATTTTACACACATAGACAACTATTGTATAATACAAACTTGTTAGGTTTAACGATGATCGCATCTTTAGTTTGATTCACCGAAAATAGCGTGCACTAAATGTCAATATGGCATAATATATCACTATTAACCACAACTCAAATGTCACTGTATCTAAAAACAATAAGTACCTTGACCTGCACATGTATAAACCGTGGGTGAATGGGGCACAGTCGGGCCTCCATGGCCCTGGCATTCGGGTCATCCAAAATAGTATTGACTATTTGATGTGTTGCTTAAAGTTGCTGGAAGTTCCCTATCCATCATAAGGGTTGGTCTTCTAAGGGTACCTCCTAGAGTGTTTGTGTTACCAATCTGAGGATATCGTACTACCTGCAAAATAAATTTTAAAATAAGAAAGGACATGCAACCAGTCCAGTTGATTTCAAAACTATTAATACAAAACGCGTAATTTTGGATATACAGTGATGAGTGCCTTAAGAACCGGCAAATTAACGCAAAAGATAGAAAACATAATACGTTGTGAAATAAAAAGAGATGAAAGTAATAGAGGTGGGAAATTATCGATAGAAATCTCTAATGTACTGTTGTGATCTGCTTTATGATGTTTTATTATTAATTATAATAATAGTCTCCCGTTTTATACCGCTGTCGCGGCTTTGGGAGTATAGCAGGGTAGTCTGCTATATCTAGGGCCTACGGTGTACAAGGAAGGTAACATGGCCAGTGCTACGCTTCAACCGTCTATTATTACCCCTGGTTTTACCCAAGGTACTCATTTTTATTCAGGCTGAGTCGACCTGGGGCCTATAGACATTTTTAAAATGTCTAGATGTTCTTGCCGGCGGTGGGATTCGAACCCCGGACCACCGGCTTGCGAGTCAAGCATCCTACCGCTTGCGCTACGCAGGCCCTTTTTATTATTAATTAACACTAATTTAATTAATCCAATTATTTAATTAATTAATTCACTAATTTATGCAGAGTCATACAAATCAATTACTATTAAAAATTCTCAGGGTGCCTTCTTAATTTTACTTTAATCAGTTTACTTTATATATCTCTTCTAGTGGGTTCAGTATCTCCTAGTTGCTCATAATCGGGATAGAACAGGAAACGGAACTAACATTAAAACAACATAAATATGCACACAACATTCTTTCCCAACAAACTCCTATACTCTAATTTAATTTTAATTACAAACTATCTATTGATCTGTTTTATAATAATATCTACTAAAAATTGACCATATAAAATATAATTTATTCACAAAAAATAACTCTTTGAAACTTGGAATCTTAGTTCGTATTCTTATATTTGATTTTATCTTTAGAATATCTTAAAGTTTTCTTTCATTCAAATTATTTGACTGACCTTAATTTTTTACACCAATGATGTCTCCTCTCGATCAAACCACAGTTCCTTCCTTGATTGATTATGTCCGGCTACCATCAAATCTTTCCCGTTCTCAGCATCGATCCAAACCGCATACCAGCAAACTACTCCTCCGAAAACACAAGCCCAAGCCTCTTTTGACCGGTACTCTTTATTCACAAATTCTCCTTTCTTTCTCAATTATATCTCGTGGACTATGCAGACTCAAAAGAGGTATTAATCTTCTCGATTTTGATCTGCTATCAGCTTCCACCTTTTTCACTAACAAACGAAAACACTGATACTCAGATTGACTACTCGAAAACACGGCTTCTCTTCTGGTCTGCCGGTAACATAATAATCTTTTCAATCTCCCCAGACAAACCTTCTCAACTCTCTCATTCCCCATCATTCCTTTTTAACCAATCATAAGCATTCATTTTTCCCACTTATTTTCGATTTAGAAAATTTCCAACATAATATTTAAAACAAATAAACTACTTTCACTCAAATTACTTTTCAGAAACCATTAACAATTTTGCCTTTTTCAACAGAAATAAGTTTCCAAATTCTTGTTATCTCATATCTAAATCTAATTCTTATTTACTTTCGAAAAATGTCCACCGCAAAATACAATTACAAAGTTTATTCCTTAAATATATAATTATACGGGTTCCATTGTCCTTTCACTATTCACTCAGTCCTTCACGGAACAATGTTTTCTCTTATGGTCTATTACAAATAAGTACAGAGTTGTATTTTAACTTATATGCCCGCGGTATATTAAATTAATAAAAAACTCTTTATTCTATTTCTGATCGATAAACTGATCCATAACAGTACATTACATTACATTAGGACTATCGATAGTTTCCCACCTTTAGACGTTAGCTTATGAGCTAGTTGACTTCAGTCATAATATTACAAGTATGACGTCGAGCATTAACATTTTTTAAATTTCGCATAAAGTAAAAACTGATTGAAGGCAATAAAGCAAAAGTAAATAGTTTAATTAGTAGTAATTTGATAAATACAGAATAACAAGCTATGATAATTCTGTATTGAGAAGAGTGTATGCGACGTCTCAAATCAAAGTTTATTATTGATCAATACTTTAATTTTGGATAAAAACATACTCGTACTTGAACTGTTTTTACTTACATTACGTGATACGTATTACTATGACTGAAGTCAACCAGCTCATAAGCTAACGTCTAAAGGTGGGAAACTTTCGATAGATCTAATGTAATGTAAAGTAAATTATAGGTTTATATCGATAATTTCTCACCTCTACTACTTGCATCTCTTTTTATTTCACAACGTATTATGTTTTCTATCTTTTGCGTTATTTTGCCGGTTCTTAAGGCACTCATCCCTGTATTAGCATGTTAAATGATGTAGCTTATTTTACTTTTTGGGTTTTACGATGGTAGTAACGGAAATTGACAGCTAGATTACCATAACTAAACACAATCAGAAATTAAATGAATCAGAATTGTTTTAGATGATTTTAACACCAAAATGGAAAAAATCATAGTTGAAAATATTGTTGGTGAGTATGATTTCCCAAGAACGCAATTAGTGAGGCGATACATTAATACAATTCTGTTAAGGATACAATTTCATCGCAACCAATATTTAGTTTAAGCTTCCACATCTTAGACTATATACTTGGCAGTTCCCACAATATGGTAAATTAAGTGTCTTCAGAACCAAAAAATTTATACTCATCCGAAATATATTTAGAAACGGTATTTATGGTCTGATATTGACTTTGGACTCTGAGCATAATTCTGTTGTGGATAATCTAAATTTTAGAGTAAAAAATTAAAAAAGAAACAGAATACAATAGTTAATATCACTAAACATTCACCTATACGAGATTGGTGTGGTATTGATACAAAAGTATACTATTTAGGGTAGCAGTAAATAAAAGTAAAGTAGCTATGATAGTAACCAACGTTCAGAAAGGGCATGGTACATAAAGAAGAAGACTATATTAACCAGAAACTTATCCGTTATAGATACCCACAACTTAGGAAAAAAATATTGGAATAATTTTAAAAGCATAATAAAAAATAATAAAGAATAGATGACCGAAGAAGTAAAGTCGGTTCGCTATATTTACGCGGGTTTCGGATTAAAAATTTTATTGTAAGTACCCAGTTTTAACTACCTGCTCTTTGGGGAAATATCAACTGGTCAAATGAAATGAAAAATAATCCATAACTTTTTTTAATTAAATAATAATGGAAAATCTTTTATATAATTGACAGTATAATAAGGAGAATTACTTCATTAATGGAGTCTAATGTGGCTAATATAAACCTAATAATAATTTTATATTACACTTCACACAGAAAATATGGTCTATGTATATTTGTTCCATGGAGAGAATTTCTAATGAAAAATAAAAAAATTTAACTTGCCAACAAAAATGAAAATCAGTCATTATCATCAAAAATATCATAATCGTCATCATCATCACTGTCATCACCATTAATTGTTATTATGATTGGACTTATTTCGTTTATTTTATTTTCACGAGTCCACCAATCTTCTATTAGTTTGTCGCACTTGAATATACAGTTGCACCACACTTCTGGAGTTACAATTGAAAGTGCCTTTCGCCAAGTTTCCCGAACTGCGTCGTCGCTACAACTGTTAGGCCCAATATGGTTGTCATAATATTGTTTTGCTATTCCCCATATATATTCGATGGGATTAAACTGGCAATGATACGGTGGTAGACGTAAAACTTGATGACCGTAACTTTCAATAATCTGATCCACAACAAAGGTTTTTGGTTTTGCGTGGATATTTGCCAAGCGTAATAATTCTGATTTTAAAATATGTTGTGTAAATGGTATATGTTCCTTTGTCAACCATTCTTTAATTTTATTAACAGTCCAAGAATTCGTTGGACTTTTGTTTAATACTTCAGAATGGTAAGGTGCATTGTCTAAAATAATTACGCTGGGCTCACTTAAACCTGGGAGAAGTTTTTCATGTAACCATTTTACAAACATTTCTGTGTTCATATTATCGTGATAGTCACTTGATTTTGATTTAGATGAAAATATTAAATCAGCACCTTCTATAAAACCCGATTTCCCTCCTGCATGTAAAATTATGTGTCGCTTCCCTTCTCCATCAGTATGTTTGATGGACTTTACGTTATCATCTTGCCATATTGTCTTGGTTGCAAAACTAGAAAATATCCATGTTTTGTTTAAATATATAAAATTTGCCCTTTCTTCTTTTAATTTAGAATATTTTCTTAGAAAGTTAATTCTTTTATGCACAACAGAACTTCTTTCACAAAGGGCTTTTCTGTTATCCTCCTTTTGAAATTTGAAACCCAAATTATGTATCACTTGCCATAGACTTGTTCTGCCAATTTCGTCAAATTTTCTATCTTTTAATTCCGAGAGAATTGTATTTAAGGTCACATGTTCCTTGTTGGCTCACATTCGATAAACGGTATCACGAATTTCAAATTTTTTTCCATCTGGAATATCTTTCGTTTTCAACGATAGGCGAGTTTTTCGGTGATCTTCTTTCGGCCGTTCATTATTGCGATTTTGTAATACTCCTCTTAGTTTGGTTAGAGCATCACATACGCGTTGTTGAACAGACATTACCGATTTTAAAGGACC
Organism: Diabrotica undecimpunctata; assembly: GCF_040954645.1. NCBI lineage: Eukaryota > Metazoa > Arthropoda > Insecta > Coleoptera > Chrysomelidae > Diabrotica > Diabrotica undecimpunctata. Next base: position 125,037,572 of record NC_092811.1, read on the forward strand.
GCCATTTTCTTTTTCATCCGTAAAATACTTATGTACACTACAAATTAGACTATCTACATCTAACACACGCCTAGGCATTTTTAAATATTTCCACCAAACATACAATGTCAACACTGGCAAAGAATCAATTCAACTGCAATATTGTAACAAATTTATACCTACCCTAATGTTATTTTAATGTATTTTACAATATGACCATTAATGCAGTTTTTACCTAATTTTCTGGGAAGTCGTTTACTGCAACTGGTTATCAATGAGTCATTAGCATAATTTTGTTAATCCGAAACCCTCGTAAATATAGCGAACCGACTATATTACAGATGGTGAACAAGAGATCATTTAAAAACAGAGCTATGTATAAAACAGTGGACAAGCATATAAGAAAGAAGATTCAAAATGCAAAGGAACAATAGTTGATAACTTGGTGTTTAGTTAATAAATGGTTGACAACAAAATATCTTGTCGTTTTGTAATAGTAGTGTTATCGATACTAAATTATGTAAATAACCATACCATGAATGTGTTGCCTGTGTGAGTCCATTTCAAATAGGTAAAAAGAAATAAAGTAAGACTTACTCACAATCAATTTAATTTTACCACCAAAACCACCGGTTTCGCTTACTACAATTTGCTAAGCATCTTCAGGTCTAACGGTACCAAGTAAATTAAATGCTGAAAATTACAAAAACCCACATTAGGGTGCTGTCTTATAAAAGGATAACAATTACAGCAGTTATGTGAATATTATGTCTGTGGTTATTAATATGAATAAAAATAATGAAGCAGACAAAGTAAAACCCTACAAATTGATATAAGATTTGTAAAACATAGTTCAAACTATCCTGGATTACTGGTGATGGGTGTTATCGTAACTATTTGACAATTAGCGGGGAAGTTTTTGAGGGGAGAGATATTGTAATTATTTGTTAAATGAAAGTGATGTTTTATATTATTTACATTTATTCCATAGATGTATTTTAGAGATGTGTGTTAATTTATTAAAGTTTTATTAAAAGGACAGTTATACGACAATGAATGAAGATTGATGTATATTTATAAGGGTGTGCAATTACTTTAACTTGTAATTATCAAACTTTACTAAATTGAATTTGGTTTCTGTTTTGGCTGAAAATTGTGAAGTGAAATATATTAAAATTAAAATAAATCACGACAATCACAGACACTTAGGGACAAACAGAACACAATCAAAAAGACAAAACAGACATTAATTTAAAAGGTGGCACTTGGTGGTACTACATCACTTATTAGGAGAGGCACCGGTAAAATGTTAGTTTTTTTTTGTTGTCTACTTGATTTTAAGAGGTAAATTTGACAAGCTATTGTAGGTTAAAGTGTGACAGTTCTTCTTCTATTTCTTAGTATTGTAACTAAAGTTAATCAGTTTTGAAGCAAATATAACTGAAATAGTAATTAAATATTTAAATGGAAAGTTGAAAGCTAATATGCATAATATTGGCATACTTTTAACAATGACTAGATGAATTAAATTTAAATTTAACCATCGAAACTAATTGAAATAATTTCTTGTATAAGAAACTTGGAAAATCATAATTACAAAACAAACTTATAAGTCAGTATTTGGTAACAAAATATTAATCCAAATATATAATAAATATAAAAAATTGAAATTGAACAGAAACCAAATTCAATTTATTAAAGTTTAAAAATTACAAGTTTAAGTAATTGCACACCCTCATAAATATACATCAACCTTCATTCATTGTTATATAACTCTTAATAAAACTTCAATAAATTAACACACATCTCTAAAATACATCTATGGAATTATTATAATAACTTTTATTAATTTAAATAATATAAAACATAACATTTTTTTAACAAATAATTACAATATCTCTCCCCTCAAGAACTTCCCCACTAAAGTAGAAACCCTCAATTTAGAAGAGTGATACCATAGTTTAAACGCGGAATATCCTCAAATTTAAATGTACACAGCGGCCCTCGAAAACTGCCTGTTTTCTCGATTGCAATTTGCGTTTCCTCATAAGAAATTACAGAATATATAAAGTAGTATATTTATTTGTGCTTTTCTATGGTAGACTTGACCAGAAGTTGTCGAACAGTGTAGCCAATTCTTGTTCACAAGAAGTAATTATGGTCATACAAAACCTGTATTCTTCCATGCAGCGATTATTACCGTCATAAAAATACAAAAAAACCTGATCTTTTTAATAGTAAAAATTAAGCACAAAATTGTAATGAAATAAATTTTATTTATATGTTCCGTTTCGTTACATATTTAAATTTATAAAATAAAAATCGATATTTTAAAACAATATTTTTCAATCGTTTGGCAACTTTGGAATTAGCGAGGGAACTCCGTTTCAATTCAGATCCACAGAAAGCCGTCAAACTAGTTTTTGTCGAGCGAGTGCCCATCAACAATAGGTTATTTACATTGGCGTATCTGAGAGTAGGGTATTTTATGCGATAAGTTTGTGTTATTGATAAAACGTGTTATTGATAATACGAGTGTTATAGTTTGTCGTTTTATAGTAAATGTTTAGTTATATTCTGTGATTATTTGAGTTTTATTTGAGTCTTTGATTGTTTGAGTTTTATTGGAGTTGGACGAAAAACCGAGTTGTTCCAAGAGAAGACTGCAAAATTCTGATGTTGATTCCAAAAATAAAATGCCGCAAAAGAGACGGAAAATGTTAACGTCCGAAGAGAAGGTAATAATACGAAACGTTTATGAAGCAATTGTCGGCAGAAAAATGGAATTAAATGTTAGCCAAGCGGTCGACATTTGTAGCAGTTTAACAAAAGTATCCGTTAGCTGTATTTATCGTGTACTTAAAAATACATCGGAAAATAAAAAGCAAGAAAAAGGTAAAACTAGAGGTAGGAAAAGCATTGTTTTGGATGACGAGACAAGGAATATTATACGTCGAAAAATTCATTCATTTTATTTTCGGAATGAAATTCCAACACTGAAAAATATTTCTCAAGAGCTCGAAAACGATGACTCCTTACCCAAGATATCTCGTAGAGTCTTAACCAGGACCATGCGTGAAATGAACTTTCGATATGTAAAACTCAACAGAAAAAGTATGCTATTAGAAAAAAATAAAATTATTGTGCGGAGAAGAAAATATTTAGAAGAAATACGCAAAATTCGCAGCACTGGACTCAAAATATGTTATTTGGATGAAACCTGAATTAACCAAGGTTGGAAAAGGTCATACAGTTGGAAAAGTTTGGCAAGATTTAAATGTCAAAAGTAAACGCGAAGCATTTATAGAAGGCTGATATACAGGATTAAAAGCTCCATCAGGAAAGGGACGGCGTTTAATCGTCACCCATATAGGAAGTGATACAGGGTTTCTTGATGATGGTTTTCTTCAATTTGAGTTGAAAAAAACAGGTGATTATTAAAGAAATTGAAAGGGAGGATTCAAGAATGGCTTACAGAAAAGGCGATTGCATACGAAGAATCAATGCTCAAAATTTAGCTCCTTGACATTGCACGGTTAGGGAAAATTAAATATCTTAAATATGCTGTAGATGAAACTGCAAAAGATTATGGTGTCAAAGTTCTGCGTCTACCACCTTATCATTGCGAACTTAATCCCATTGAACTTATCTGGGAGCAAGTGAAAGGAGATGTAGCACGCAATAACAAAACGTTCAAATTAAACGAAATTAAGAAACTTTTGATTCAAGCAATCCTCCATGTAACTCCAGCGAAATGGGCTAAATGTATAGGCCACATAATTAAAGAAGAACATCGTATGTGGGAACTTGACACTCATATCAAAGTTTTACTAGAGCCAATTATAATTACACCAGGTGGTGAAGATAATGACAGCGATAGCAGCACTGCATCTTTAGGTTTAGACAGCGAATAATATTTTCTAATAGTTTAATAAGAACATCAGCATAAAAAAAACCAAAAACAAAAAAAAAATGAGAAGAACATAGTAAGTGTGTATAGTGTTTGTATTTAAACACATCAAACATTATTTTTATTTTGTTTTTATAGAATTTTATTTTGTTTTATAGGATTTTATTTTGTTTTGTTTTATACTGTTTAAGTGTTTTGTTCATTTTATTTAATAAGACAAAATGGCTCTTGGCGAACACCCATTTAAAAAAAGTATCGCGCCACAAGACATACCTCTGGGGTGGTGTGGAAACTGTCTTAAAATTTGTTTTAAAAAAATTTCATTGTGTAACTGTTTAAGGACGGATCACGTCAAAAGACGTTTTAGCGTAACTTCCGCGACAGCTGGTTGGCATCAGTAAACTTTCTGCAAAATTACTTCTTTTTTATAGCTTTTTGTTTGTGGCATTCTGTATTTTTAGGGGAATGTAGGGAATGAGCCACAAAATATTTATTCATATGTTTATTTATTGACGTTTCGATCTCTATATCCAGAGACCGTTTACAATTATACAAATGATACTTCTATTTATTTTCTATGGCTTTTCGCTTGTCGTTCTGTATTTTTAGAAATGATGTTGGGAATAAGCCACAATCTATTTATTCACATGTTTAATTTACGGACGTTTCGATCTCTATAAAGAGACCGTTTTCAAACATACAAATGACAGATATATTTATTTTTCTATAGCTGCTTGTTTGTGGCATTCTGTATTTTTAGGGAGAAGGTTGGACATAAGCCACAATATATCTATTTACATGCTTAATACATTGACGTTTCGATCTCTATTCCGTTTTTAAAGATAGAAAAAAAAAGAAAATAAACAATACAAGATTATAAAAATATATAATAATAAACAAATAAAATAAATATAACTACCATTTATATCTTTGAAAGCGGTCTTTGGATATAGAGATCGAAACGTCAGTAAAAACTTGTAAATAAATATATTGTGGCCTATTTCGAACATTAATATTTGAAAAATAAAATATAATTAACGTTAAAATAAAAGTAAGTGTACGTCACTGGATTTCCAAACAGCTTTCCGCATTTCTGGGCCTTTAAACGATGACTCACTCTCTCAAATAGTGAAATTATACCATAATTGTCAAATAGTTACAATAACACCCATCACCAGTAATCCAGGATAGTTTGAACTATGTTTTACAAATCATTACTTAATAATTCTTGTACCGTAATGTAAGTAGTAATTTGGTTATTTAATAATTTATTTCAATTCAATAGATTATCTTATACCCATTGGTAGGTTTTTACTTTGTCTGCTTCATCATTTTTATTTTTTGGTCGTTTGGTTTGGTTTATGGAAACCGGTTGTTTTGGTGGTAAAATTAAATTGATTATGAGTAAGTTTTATTTTATTTCTTTTTACCTACTATATATAACGTAAAATAAATAAATTTACTTACCTCTGCTATACTACCAATTGGGGAAGAAAAAACAGTAACTGATGGAACCATTGGACAAGGTAAAGGTGTAGGAAGGTCTATATCTGCATCTACTTCGTCTATATCGTCGACAAATCCATTGGGAAAAGTGGTATCAGAAATATTTGTGGCTTGGCATTTAGAATCCTCGTTTGATCTATGACGCTGCAGCAGCAGCCTTCCTACCATGACGCTTAGAAGCAAAACAACTGCGGCTGCTACGCTTACTATCAGATAGAGGAAAAAGCGCTCTTGGTTTTCTGTAACAAGATATGTATTTTAAGGAACTTAAATAAAAGATGTGTTGTAAAAATTTATTACATTTTTAATTTTTCTTCTTCTTCTTCTTCAAGTGCCATCTTCGTTCCGAAGGTTGGCGATCATCAGGGCTATACATATTTTCGAAACTGCTGACCGAAACAATTCGTTGCTGCTACAGCTATACCATTCCCGTAGATTCTTTAGCCAGGAGTTTCGTCTTCTTCCTATGGACCTTTTTCCTGCTATTTTCCCTTGCATAATTATTCGAAGCAGTTCATATCTTTCGCCTCTTGTAATGTGTCCCAAGTATTGCAGTTTTTGTTTTTTGATCGTAAATATGACTTCCTTTTCTTTATTCATTCTTCTCAAGACCTCGACATTTGTGACTCTCTCGGTCCATGATATTCTCAGGATTCTGCGATACATCCACAGTTCAAATGCCTCTAATTTTTTGGTATCAATCTTTTTCAACGTCCATGACTCCATTCCGTAGAACAGCACAGAAAGTACGTAACATCTCATCAGGCGAAGTTTCATTTCAAGGCTCAAATCTCTTCCGCAGAACACTCTCTTCATTTTAGTGAATATGGATCTGGCTTTTTCTATTCTTGTTTTGATTTCTGCTGAGCTATCGTTGTCTTTATTTATAAAAGTGCCTAAATATTTGTATTTGATAACTCGATCGATAATTTCATTGTGTAAATATAAATTTTGGACATTTTGTGTTGATTTCGATATTACCATAAATTTAGTTTTCTTTATGTTCAAAGATAGTCCATATTCTTCGCTGCAGTCTGCTATCTTATTCACCAATGTCTGTAGCTCTTCAAGTGTTTCTGCGATCAGAATGGTGTCGTCGGCAAATCTCAGATTGTTTAATTTAACACCATTTATTTTAATACCTACGGATTGCTCAGAGAGTGTTCTATTCATTACGTCTTCGGAATAGAGATTAAACAGGGTTGGTGACAGTATACACCCTTGTCTCACACCTCGCTTTATTTCAATTTCTTCAGTGGTATTATTCTCTACTCTCACTACTGCTTTCTGATTGTAGTACATATTTGCTATTAGTCGGATGTCTCGTTTATCTAAATTCTTTTCTGTCAGGAGTCTGATTAGGTGATCATGCCGCACTTTATCAAAGGCCTTGTTGTAATCTATGAAACACATGAATACATCTTGATTTATGTCAAGACATCTTTGAGACATAACGTTCAGTGCAAACAACGCCTCTCTTTCCAGTTTTCTGTGTACTCTAGAGTGTATAATTTTCAGAAATATGTTCAGTACATGGCTCATCAGACTGATTGTACGGTAATCACTGCATTGTTTGGCATTTATCTTTTTTGGTATAGTAACAAAGGTGGATAAAAGCCATTCTTGTGGTATTTTTCCTGATGTATAAATGCTATTGAAAAGTTTAACTAAAATGTGAATCGAGACTTTTTCTATTAGTTTAAGGATTTCCGTTGGTATTTCATCTGGACCTGGGGCTTTACCATTTTTCATTCTTTTTAGTGCGTACATTACTTCTTCTTCCATTATTTCTGGACCTTCGTCTCCTTGTATGTTACTTAGCTCAGATTGTTGTCTATCATCTGCAAAGAGTTCTTCAATATAGTTTTTCCATGTCTTCAACTGTTCTTCTAGTTCTGTTATTATGTTTCCGTTGACATTATACAGGGTATTTGGATGCTTACGTTTTTGTGTACCTGCAAGTTCTTTCACTTTTTTATGTACATTAAAAATATCATGTTTTGCCTGCAATTGCTCTATTTCTTCACATTTTCTTTTATAAAAATCTTCTTTTGCTATTCTGATTTCTATTTTGATTTCTTTCTGTATTTGTTTATACCTTTGTTCGTTTTTTCCTTTCATTATTCTCCGATTGTCCATGAGAAGAAGGATCTTATCAGTCATCCACCTTTGCTTTATTTTTGGTTTTTCTTTAGTCAGAATTTTCTTCACAGGACCTGTTATGGCCATTTTTAATTTTTACTTGAGAGTAATTTTTTGGGTGTTAGTTTTGATTGAATGCGATTTTAAATTTTGACATAATTTAAATCCATGGAAAAGGTAATAAATTTAGTCAGCTATTTGGACGAAGTTATTAGGAACTTAAATATGGAGGAAAGTAAGAAAAGCAATCAGGGTACAGGATTATAAGATCTTGTACAAACAATCTATTTTACTTAAGTCAATTTTGTGCTCCGTTAGGAATATACCAAAGTATGCGTATACTATTAAGAAAGTTTAAGTTTTATAATTCTTGATGTATCGCAGGGTATTTATTGTAAAGTGTTAAGAGTAATATGAAAAACTGAAATTTAAGACAGATACTTACCGAACTCAAACCTGTTGTTATTCTTCGAAAGACTTGTTGAACTGTCTTGGGCTGATTTTTTGGTAAAATTTACCTTAGTAACTCCTTCTATGTTTGGATCAGAAGGAGAAGCAGCAAATTCCCGGATATATTCGTTGCCCGCATCGTATATTTCGAAAACGTTTTCGTCGTCGTTTGGAAGCTTTTCGTCTGTTTCGTCGGGTTCGAGGAATCCTTCGTATTGTTCTTTTAGGACCTTTCTCGGGACTGCAAATAACAAAAAGTACTAAGATATTTTTGCAGTAAAACATTAACAATATTTGTTTACAAGTTAATTGATTTATCTTAACTGCATTTAATGTATTATCTACTGTTGAGTTATTCACTAATGTTTTACTTTTGCCAATTTATTGGAGAGTAGGTATTTGTTTAAATATTTAAAAATTATTCAAATAGTTTGTATACACTTAGTGAATATACATACCACAGGTGTAGACCACTTTTAAATACATTCTGGACTCTGGTTTGCACGGACTTCCAAAGGTCCTAATGTCCGCTGACAAGTCACAGTTTCTTTTTCCATGACAGAGCTGCATGACGATTTCAGTGGCGTAGCTAACAAGGCAAGCTGAAACAAAACAAAGTTAAAATTAATATCTAATGGTAATTTTAACAAATTAACAGGACACAAGAATATCAGAATTATGGGGTAGATAAAGTAGAATCGAATGAAACGAGAGAAACCTGGGAAATCTAAAACGAGGAGGTATTGAAATAACCAATTTGAAGCAATCATACAGAACACCAACGAAACTTCCGAATAACATGAAAAGGTAATATTTACAAGTTAGTTAAATAACGTTATTACTCCTTCAGTGCTGAAAAGTAAGAAATTGGTGATAATTGATCCCTTGCAGATTGCAGAAGTGTAATTTTTTTCGTTCTCACCACGCTGAAATTGTGAGAGTGAAAGGAATCATACTCAATCATAAAATACATACACATACAAATGTCTAACTATTTAAACATAAGAAAAAACTTGGTATAATTGCTTAAATAAGTTAAAAATGACTCTTCTTTTAAAACTATACAATTTAAAAATCTTCTCTTATGAAAGCGTATTCTACCAATTATGGTGCAGCTTCCCTTACATACACAGAGAGAAAACAAAACACCAGAGAGAAAACACTACAAAAAACAACAAAAATAAAGCACCAAGAAGATAGTTCGTAGCTCAAAAAACTCGTGGACAATCGCAACGTACAGCGTGGACCCAGATAATTTTAAGTAGATAATTATTATACTAACATGCACTAATTCTAATTTTATATTTCAGGCATCCTACAAAAAAAATCCAAAAACACACAAAAAACGGCTTCGGCCACCAAGAAAATCAAAAAACTACTAACAAAAACCGGCTTAAGCCACAAAAAAATAATAACAAAAAAACAAAAACCATTAAAAACCCGGGCCAAGGGCCCAAACCCTTGAGCACCAAGTCGCCAAACTGAGCCTAGCTCAGAACGGAGACTTGAGGCCCAAGTAAGTAATTTTAGTTCGCGGATAAGCCACAGTAAGATAACAGGATTATAGCGACAATGCGCTGTCCTGAGTTTTGAATTCGGTTAGGAAACCATGTTGGAGTTCTATTACCCAGGACTCCCACATGAAGAGCATTTGGCTGATAGTTGTGCCCCTATCGCGCATCAGAGTGCTATAGGGGGGGAAAGGGATGGTCTGGAGCATTGGATTGCGGTGGAGTGACTCCTGTTTTTACTCGAGTTAATACACCTCATTCCAATGAATTGTTACACCCGAACGTAATTCTTAGGGGTGAACATGTCTCACAGGCTGGGTTTAATTAAATTGCTTGCTTGCTTCCCTTACATAGTCGTTTTGATTTCTGCCCACTATTGTGTAATATTTGCTTATCTGTGCCATGTTTTACCGGATTATTTCCTTATGTCATAGTCCCATCTTACAATTTGGACGTCTTCTTCAATGAAGAACCATTGACATATGGGGAAGATAAATTGTAAAACGTATTTTCGATAAGATTTTAAAAAGAAGGTACTTAATAATAATATTGAGATACGAAAATAAGAATTTATCGAGAGTTTTGTTGATTTGAATTGTTTAAAAACTATTCAATGCATGGTTTTTAAATTTTTATCACATACTGTCCACTGTAAAAGTCGCCTCTTGGCGCATAATTGAAAGTTTTAAAAGTCCTTTTTGCGAAAGTTATTAACAATTTATTTCATTTTAACCTTTTTACCAAGTTTTAGCTTTTTTTAAATGATGTAACGTCTATGCACATTCAAAATATTCACTAGCGAGGCTCTTAAAAACTGCAATAAGAACTACGCCATCAAGTTTATAGATATTTTCAGAAGTAGTTTCAGGGAAGTGATTTTTTCTGAATATCTTAGAATTTAAGACCAAATCAGAGTCGTAAAAGCTGATACTAATCCATGTTACTGTAAAAATTACTACCAAACATTTACATGTATTAATAAAACATCAGATATATTATAAAGTAATTTATTTTCTACGATCCTCTTAACCTGGCAACTGTGGGGTGAAAATCACCCACGTCGTTCATTAGAGCTTGTTAAAATAGTGGCAACATCGCCAGATTCATCTGGCGCCACGAGTACCTTCACATAATATAACAGATCTTGTATTGCATCATAAACTATGTGTTCGTAGTTCTCTGTCAAAAATTTCAGTATATAAATAAGATTTGAACGAGTGGTGTCGCATTCTTTGGACTTTTGGGTGATTTTAACCCCACCACACAGTTGAAGTGCAGTAATATTTAGTTTTTGGGTAATTTTAACCCCACAACACCGGTTAATTATTAACAGGAAAGTTCTTATGCTAGCACAATTTATCTTTATTTTTTTAACAGAAACATAATTTAATTGGTAGGAATATTGAAAATTGATTATTGATTGACATTCTTAATTTCAGACATATAGAAATATGTGTAGTTGGGAGAAAGAACAAGAAGCTCTCTTGAAGCTTTGGCAGGAAGAATTAACTGGATCAGAGTTAGAATCAGAAAGCGAGTCTGAAAATGAAAGTCAGCAGGTTAGCCTTCGTCCCAGTAAGGATGCTTTAAAAAACTTCAATCACTGGAAAATTGTCAGCCTAGAAGTTGTAATCAGGAAAATCAATCATCGTCGGAAGATTCTTCTCAAGACAAGAAAGACAATCTAAGTTCTTTATCGGGCGGGATGGGAAAATAAAATGGGCAAAGAACTGTCCTAATAAATTGGTTGGAACACGACAAGAAAATTTAATAACTTTACTTCCCGGTGTTCGAAATAATGCAAAACATTGCAAGTCGCCCATTTCTTGCTGGGAATTATTCATGGATAATATTATTGTAGAAGATATTGTCCAATGTACTAATAAAAAGATCAGTTTAGTTGCTTAGAATTATAATGACCAACATAAATATATCACCAAGTCTACGGACGCAGAAAAAATTCGTGCAGTTTTCGGATTATTATATCTATCAGGCGTTTATAAAGCCAATATGTTACATCTCGAGGATCTGTGGGCTACACTACATATGGAACAGGAATTGACATTTTCAGGCTAACAATGTCCCTGCAAAGATTTAAATTACTTTTAAAGTGCCTACGATTCGATCATATTGAAAATAGAAAAGAACGAAAAAGATTAGATAAACTGGCAGCCATACGAGCTGTTTTTGATCGATTTGTATCCAATTGTCAACAATATTTTATTCCTAGTCGATACTTGACGATCGATGAAAAATTAGTATCTTTTCGGGGACGTTGTTCCTTTCGGCAATATATCCCCAATAAGCCGTCCAAATATAGCATTAAAATATTTGCCTTAGTGGATGCCAAAACATTCTACATTTTAAATTTAGAGGTATATGTTGGCTCACAGCCTGAAGGACCTTTTCAATTTAGTAATAGACCGTTTGATGTAGTAAACAGGCTTGTAAATCCAATCCGTGGTACTAACCGCAACATTACATTCGACAACTGGTTTACCAGCATACCGCTAATGGAACATTTGCTTAATGAACATGGGTTAACATCTGTTGAAACTATTCGTAAAAACAAGAGGGAAATACCGACAATCTTTTTGAAATCCAAAAACAGAGCTGAAAACCATGCAATTGTCGGATTTTAAAAAGACATTTCTTTGGTGTCCTTTGTCCCGAAGAAAAATAAAATAGAGTTAGTAGCTTCTTCACTTCATCATGATACAGAATTTGACCACAAATCAAATAAACCTGAGATTATAGACTTTTATAATCACACAAAAGGTGGCGTAGATATGGTTGACGAAATGTCTGCGTTATATAATGTGTCTCGTAATAGCATGGCCTCTAATATTTTTTTTTTCACTGCTTAATAATGCAGGAATAAATAGTTAGGTTATTTATCAAGATAACAAGCCAACTGAAAAACTAAAACGCAGATTTTTTTTTAAAGAACTTGGTTTGGCACTAATTAAACCATATATTGAAAAAAGAGGTAACAATCAAAGAATACCATCAGACATAAGAGCGACACTAAAAAGAAATGATAGCGGAGAGGACTTCAAGGACCTCCAAACAAGAAACAACGAACAACATCCAGATGTGGAGTGTGTCCCCGTGGAAAGGACAGAAGGTGCCAAAAAAAATGTGTGAAATGTGACATTTTTCTTTGTCTTGAACATTGTGTATATTTTTGTTCTAAATGTGCAAATAATTGTTAATTATGCTATTTAAACAAAAGTTCATAGTTACTTTTTATAAAATTTAGTAGTGGTTTAAATATAAACTAAATTTTAGTATATTTTTTAAATCGTTGAATTTTTAACGGGAATTTTTTAAATGATTTAACTTTAAAAAAAAATATATAACAACATAACCATGATTTAAAATCTTAAGGTTGCATGTAAAAATAAAATATTTTCTCAATTTTATAATTAAAAAAAATGGGGTGATAATTACCCCAATACACAGCTCCTGTCAGAAAATTTCACCACACAGTCGCCGGGTTAACGTGTCACAAATGCACACTCTTCCATTCTATAAATTACTTCTTATAATTCCCCTTTTCAGTTTTGTTTTTAAGAAAACTTCTATCTAGATAATACCCATTCATAAAATTTTCCGCAAACGTCACAAATCCCACAAGTTGAACGCTTGAAGTTTGTATATTGTTTTAAGTTTTAAGATCCAGGCTTTACAACTATAGAACAAGTCAGCGTACAAGTTACACTTTACGAACTAGTAACGAAGATTACAGTTTAGCCGCGGATTTGAGATAAGCGCTGTTATGTTTGAATCCAAAGAATTATTTTACGAAGCACGCCAATAGTTAACAAGAAATTGCCAGATAAGGTACTTAAAATGTAATAAAATGAAGGAAGCACAAGCATTGAAAAGTCTGTATACCGTTTTGCAGATAAGAGCTTATTCCAAGAAAGTAATTCAGAGCTGAGGTCGGGATATCGTTTATAATATTTATAAATTTATGCAAACTGAGTAACAGTTAGATATAGAAAATTAATAAAAGCGTTATAAAAGTTGTTATGAGAAAGAAGGAGTTATGAAATATTGTCGGTGAAATTCGTATCTTTATCGAGTGATTCTAATCTAGATGTGGGTCAAATCAAAAGAGGATATGAAGCAACACCACAAGAACTAAGCTCTAGAAATACAAAGAATGCTGGATATGCAATAGATTCTTTTGGAAAAGAGAAATTGAAAGCATTGTATACAAAAGAGGACAAAATCATTCGCAAACAAACTATTTTATGACAAACAAAAAGATAAACGTACTCGCTTCGGCGGTAGGGGAGAGGGGGGCAAGTTATTACACGGGCAAGTTGTTACACAATTATTTTAGAACGCAGCAAGTATCATGAGTTGCCGATATTTTATGGAAAGTTGGGTCAACCGACCCGTCATCTGTGAACGGATATTGATACTCAAGTCAGACATCCATCATAGTGATATTGCTTAGAATGTAGTTTCGGGTCTAAAACTGTACCGTGGTCAGGTGGCTTTTGTTTTTATTTGTGAGAAATTGGTAAGTAGTATAAATATGTGTATTATATAGTTTTGAAGCGTATATATTTCTCGTTATTGGCATGCTATTGTTAGTAATTGATTCTCAATATTTACCAAAAAACGTTGACTTAACCTCATTTCGTACACGTGGGGCCAGTTGTTACAATAATCTGGGGCCAGGTTGTTACTGTAACAACTTGCCCCGAACACGTTAATGTAAGAATATATCGAAATACCTACAATGGTTACAATATGGTTACCATAATTTATGATTTCACTAAAAATCCAATATTATGATCAGACATATTTTGTAGATAGTAATTTGTTTGTAATGAATAGCATACCTACCTACATTTATTTTCGCAAAGCATGTTAGAAACACAAATTAGGTTTTATTAAATTTTTCTATCATGAAATTGTTTTGGTTGTTTTCAGATAGCTTAACATGGTGCGAACGTATACCAAGAAAACCACAAGGGGTATTATTCCAACCGAACAATTTGCGCTACGCTACGGCCAGAAAAATATTTAACAATGCTGAAGAAGAGGAACTTGCCGAATATACTGAGCATTCTGCTAAAATTTATTACGGTCTTACAACTCCTGATTTGCGAAAATTTGCATTTCAATATGCAACAGCCAACCAAATATCTGTTCCGGAAAATTGGAAGGTTAATGAAATAGCTTCCAGAGACTGGCTATATGGATTTTTGAAGAGGCATCGAACTTTATCAGTCTGGACACCTGAAGCTACTAGTATGGGTCGAGCTACCGCGTTTAATCGTCATAATGTGTCACAGTTTTTTAACAATCTCGGCGAAGTTTATGATAAATATAAATTTGAGCTCCAAGAAGTGTACAATATGGACGAAACTGGACTTACAACTGTCCAAAGGCCTACAAAAATCATTGCAAAAATGGGAACTAAGCAGGTAGGTGCTATCACATCTGGAGAAAGAGGTCAACTTGTTACCTTGGCATTAGCTGTTGTAGCAAATGGAGTTGTCCTGAAACAAGCAGAAGAAATAAATTTCTTAGGACTTTCTTTTGAACGCAACTTAAACTGGGAAACCCACATCACCAATCTGCAACGTTCTTGCCAATCCAGAATTAATCTACTAAAGATGCTGTCAAATACCTCTTGGGGGGCAGATACAACAACCTTACTTACTCTATATAGATCACTAATACGAAATAAACTAGACTACGGCTGTTATGCTACGATACTGCTAACAAAACATCTTTAAAAAAACTTGACTACATTCAAAATATGTGCTTGGGATTAGTTTTAGATGCCACAAGAACTAGTCCAGTAAGTAGCTTACAAGTTTTGGCTAATGAACTGTCCTTAAGCCAACGAAGGCAACTCCTATCACTAAATTACGTTGCCAGAATTTTGAGCAAATAACAGCAACGTAACCTACTTAACAATACTTTGCAGAACAAATGTATCGTCCGATCTTTACAAAAACATTGCATTAAAAAAACTACCATTTCCCGAACGAATAAAACGTATTGGTCTTAATTTAGAACAGTTCAGTCTTACTATGCCTATTCATGTAAATGTTCCTCCTTGGATGATTAAACCTTCAAAAATAGAGACGTCTCTAAAAGAACTCCCGAAACATTCCACACATCCTTTCCTTGTACAGCAAGATTATAAAAATGTAATATCCAAATACCCAACAACCCATCAAATCTTCACTGATGCTTCCAAATGTCATGAAGGATATGCTACAGCCTACATCTACGAAAACGTCAAGTCTACCATACGAATGCCAACAAATTGTTGTATATATACCGGAGAACTTACGGCAATTCACCAGGCCGTGAAAAAATATTGTTCTATCAATGAAAGCAAATTTGTTATCATCACCGATTTAATGAGCGCATTACTATGAATAAAACAGCTATATGCAACTCACGCCATACTTCTCAAGATCAAAGAAGAGTTATCTTATCTACAGACTCAACAAAAAGATATTTCCTTTATCTGGGTACCTTCCCATATGGGAATAAGTGGTAATGAGGAAGTGGACTCTCTGGCAAGCAATGTTACCACCGACCAAAGTATTGCTATCATAAATCAAATGCCTTGGACTGATCACAAAGTAAATATCAAAGCCCACGTGTACAGAGCGTGGCAAACTACTTGGGATCACACTGCTAACAAACTCAAAAAATGTCTAAGTCAAGTAGGAACCAAACTCATCTTACCAAATAATAGAAAAGACCAAGTCATCATCAACCGACTCCGAATAGGATATACTTTCCTTACACACAAGCATATCTTCAACCAGGAGGCTGCTCCGATGTGTACCAAGTGCAACACTCAGTTGGCAGTGAAACATATAATTGTTGAGTGTCCAGTGTACCAGAACGAAAGAATCGCGTGTGCCCTTAGTGATAATTTAAAAAGTATACTAACGTCAAATTTACAGTCTTTATTAAGTTATCTTAAAATGACTAAACTATATACCAGATTGTAAAAAATATTTTTTTATGTAACAATATGCATCTTACTGTTTGTGTATGTCCCCCCGCTAATAACCCTTAGTGGTTGATGCGTTTATATTTGTTTAAAAAAAAAGATAAACTGAAATATAGAGACTTCAGTGAAGCTTTAAGAGCAAGATTTCAGTGAAACAGTAGTCAACCTCGATTAACCAAAAAGATCATATAATCATCGATGAAAGACACTGCTCTAACTTATTAGATGTTAGGACTTTTAGAGGAGCAAACATAGATAGTGATTACTATTTAGTTAAAGCACGATTTAAAGAGAGAATATCCAATTTAAAAAAGGAGACGGGGAAAAGGAGAAAAAAATCGACATTGATAAACTAAAAGATCCCGACATTGCAAATGTATACAGACAGCAAATAGAAGATCAAATAAGGATAGAAAACTTAGAAGAAGAAGAAGACATTAACTAACTATGGGCAAATATACGAGATATTATGTTACAGAAATCGGTTGAAATATTGGGCAAAACCAAGTCAGAAAAAAGAAATCATTGGTTAGATCATGAGTGCGAAATGGCCACCAATAGAAAGAATGTAGCATATTAAAAAACCATCGACGTAGGTTGTACACGGAGAAAAAAAAAGAGCATAGACGTCTTAGAAGAGAGGAAAAACATATCTATCAACGTAAAAGGGAATGATATACAAAGTTTATTCTTAAATAATAGTGGTCGAGAGTTTAAACCACGATTAAAAATTTGTAAAGACATTAATGGTAAAATCCTACATGATAAAAACTCAGTTCTTAACAGATGGACACAACATTTCAGCGAACATCTAAATACAAACGATATTAAAGGAGGTTACAACATAGACAATCAACAAAATCTACAACCATCACAGTGAAGACCCAACAAAAGGAGAAGTGCCATCCTAAAACTCAAATACAATAAAGCCCCAGAAGTCGATGAAATCTGTTCGGAAATGTATAAAAAAGGTGGTGATCAACTTTTTGCAGCAATTCATAAACTAATAGTATTTATATGGCAGAATGAATTGGTACCAAAAGAGTGGCTAAAGGGAATTATATGTCCGTTGCATAAAAAGGGTGATCAACTGGAGTGTAAGAACTATAGAGGCATTATTCTGTTGACATTTGCGTATAAAATCTTCGGCAATGTATTGTTTGAAAGATTTAAACATTTTACAAAGGATATTGTTGGTCAATATCAATGCGAAGTTACTGCTGGAAAGTCAACCACACATCAAATTCAAGCACATAAGAGGCACAATTGAAGGAGAAAACTCTAAGTTCTTTGACATTAATAATGGTCTAAGACAGGGGTAAGAGCTGGCGTGTCTCCTCTGTAATATTGCCTTGGAAAAGGCAATCAGACAATTAAATATTAGAATAAATGGAACTATTTTTAATAGATCGATGCAAATTCTCGCATTCGCTGATGAAATAGTTATAGTGGGCAGAAGTATGAGAGATATGGTGCAGGGTTTTACAAGGCTTGCGGACGCGGCAAGTAAATTAGGACTTGTGGTAAACGAGAAAAAAACCAAATATATGTTGGTTTCTAAAAACGGCCGAAATATCCAACAGAGAATTCAAATTCACATATCTTGGAACGCTAGTAAACGCAAAAAACAATTGACGAAATAAAAATGTTATCCCATTTTTGCGGTGACCTCCACCGCTTTAGGAATCCAAGTTTGTACTATTGGTAATCCGCATATTTCCCCATATTTCCCTTGATTTGGTGGTCATATTTGTCTCCATTCGGACGGAGGCCCCTTTTTATTCAAGATTTTGAAGTACTTCAGCGATTTCATCTCTGTGGTTTGCTCATTTGTTTAGAGGTGGTCACGGATTGGGTTTGTTTCTGACTATATTGTGGAGGTTTTGTTAAGGGATATCTAAGAGAAAATGCAGTGTGATTTTTTTGACAGGTTGAGTATGTTGGAGCATTTGTTGTGGAGCAGTATTTTAAAGGAACGAGAATCGCATTGTTTGATCTAGAGATCTCGTAATTTAATCTTTCAATGTCGATCCCGATACCTCTCGACCGTGCATCAGCTAATTTCACATAGTCTGAACCGGTTTCAGGGTCCGGGAAAACTCCGACGAAACGTTCGTGAGATTGTTATTGAAATGGGCAATGATTCGAACGTCTTTGGTGTATGAGAATATGGTTTCGGATAGACTTTTCGTGATATCTTTGATCTTTGTGGGAAAGGTTTATGTTTACACCGATAATGTATTAGTATGAAGAAGCCTAGAAACAATATTTGGATTGTTTGTGGCTACGGGGTCGTCTTGGGTCTATCGACATAATCTGTATCTCCTACAGTTTTGCGAACTTTTGCCTGAAAGTTGTGGAGGTCAATGGTTTGGTACGTTCGAATACTGTCTGCCTTTTAAAAAGGGAAGACTTCTAGATAGTTGATAGTTAAGAGAAGGTCGTAGGCTGATAAAATTTGGAAAAATCTTCGCTCCTGATTAATTCTGTATTATAGTGGGTTGTTTGTTGTAGGTTATATTCTGAAGTTTCTCGGTGAAATAAAGTGTTTTTTTTTATAGTCTTTCTCGGAGAAGTTGATTTGGTTAGGATGTGAAAAAGATTAGGTGTGTTGTGGGTGTAGGAGGAGGCTGTCTGGTGTTGGTTTGGTTAGAAAGGGTTTAAGTGGTTAGATTTTGTGGTTCGAAGAATTTTTAGATGATACCGATGGTTTGTTCGTGGGCATGAAATCGACTGGTTTACATTTTTGCTATTATTTGTGCAAGATCTGAGGTTTTCTGCTAATAGTCGGATCTGAGCGATTTTGTTGTTAGTATATAGGCGAGCTTTTTGTTTTGGGGCCAGGTCTTTTAATTGGTTTTTAAAAATTGTGATATTTAAAGACTCCGTGAAGTTTTCTTTGTTTGAAAAATTTTTTGATTCTTCTTAAGGCCTTGGAATTAGATCGGAGTTGTTTTGATCAGAAAGATGGTGTGAGTTTTGGTTTTTTTTATTTTGGTACTCTTACGGGTTTATTAGATGTCTATAGTTGTACGTTATATTTGCTATCATTTCCTTTGGGCTTTCTAGATCATGTCTATCTATTGTGATAGACACTCGAAACCTCGTATGTTAAGTCGAAACCTCATACAAGGCATTGTAGTACTTACTCTATGATGGGTAATTTACTAGTTTCTTTATTTAATCAGAAAAAATAATAAAAAAAGTCATTTTAAATATAAACAATACCTTCGATAGGTAGACGAAGATAAATTGACGAATTTAAGGAAAAACAATTAGAAAAATGATCTACTTCTGCAGAGCCATTCAAAAGAAAAAGTTTACAGCCTTCAAAGAAAAAAATACTGCCGTATATAGCGCTTAGATTTTTATATAGCAATTTTTAGAAAGTAATTTATAAGCGGGCTCGAGAAATAGTTTATAATATTTATAAATTTCTTTAAACTAAGAATTTTTTTTTATTGGCTTTAGGGTAAATACCCACACAGCTAAACACACATTTTAAAAATAGATACAATACAAGGATTACACAGAGATTACACTCTTCTCGTCAGGGGCCGATCAGGGCATTTTTATAAACGATAAAAAGTAGGCCTCGGACAGATAGAAAGTAAGAATTAAAATGGAACATATTTACTTACTCTCCTCTGGCACACCTTGTGGCTGTGGACACTGAATACTCTCATACTCAGTCCTACCATAACTTGCACTGTAGACAGCAACTCTAGAATTCGGATTGCACTTTAACTGGATTCTATTATTTTGACAAGCTACTTGACTACGAAATTCGTCTGAAAAAAAACTATTTTAAGCCCCCTGGTTCTTTATAATAAACATACAATTACAAGTATCTACAAGTACAATTAAATATTACTTACATGGCCTACATTTGTATGCTACTTCTACATATTTTCGTACATCTGGACAGGGATCGCCTCCAAAAGTCTTCGGGCTGGTCTGAAATTTACATTGGCGTTTCTTCTGGCAAGCCTCTACGACAGTCTGCAACAGCGAATACTATATACTGTCAGTTAGATCAGTTACTTTTAAACCTCACGAAAGTTATATATATATATATATATATATATATATATATATATATATATATAGTTCAAATTGATTGTGAACATTATAAAATAGATAAAGTAGTCCATGAACTGACAATGCCGTCAGTAGTTTACTGAAATATAATTGATTTTTAGCAAAATAGTCTAATAATTAATTGGAGAAAGTCTTTTGTAGATGTTGACAAGCAAATACTTATGATTTGTGTCCAAAAACTCGACAGAATAAAAAAGCAGGGTCAAATATCTAATGATTCGGTCGAGACTGTCAGTGTGTGTGTGTATTTGATCCTTTTAGTATTTTTAATCAAGTCAGTTTGAACCTTTTATTATTCTGATAACACTGTTAAAGACAAACAAACAACCCAAGAAACAAGCAATTTTCAGAGTTGAATACTTACTTAAGGGGTGTAAAATCAAAGGCGGCAATCTCCACTTTTTTTTGTTTTAAGTTAGGGACGCCATCTGTTGCGTATTTTTTATCTGTTAGAGAGTGAGAGTATAAAGAAAATAAAGTGTCCATTAAAATGGGAACAAGAAACATAGGAGACTTCACCACAACAAAAGGACTCCTGCAGGGTTGTTCCACATCTCCAACCCTATTCAAAATATACTTAGATAAAGCATTGACTATAAGGAAAAGAAAATGTGAAGGCATGGGAGTACCGGTACGGAACGAATACCTATATACGTTAAGCTTTGCACACGATCAAGTAGTGATTGAACAAGACCATGACGACCTCAGCTACATAATGAAGAAACTACAAGAAGAATATACCAAGACTGGCTAGATATTAACCTCGCGAAAACAGAGTACCTATCTACAACTGAAGAAGACATAGAAGATCTACAGATTGATGACAACGTAACAATCAAAGAAAAGGATAAATTCAAATACTTGGGGTTTATTATCACGAAAAAGGCAACAACAGAGGAAGAAATTACACAAAGATTAGGACAAACAAGAACAGCAATCCGATAACTCAGTATGGTGGGATAGACACCTAAATATGAAGACAAAAACACAAATTTCTAAAACATTAGTGCGAAGTATTATGACTAGACTTCGGCAAATATGCATATTGCATATTTTGCATATTGTGCATATTTTATGCAAATATTTCATATTTTGGCATATTTGTATAAAAGTTTGCATAAAGTGCATAAAAGTTCAGATTTTTATACTGTATTTGAAATTTTTTAAACATACCAATTTATTTCAATTCTTGTATAAAATTTTGTAGTCATTTTAATCAAGAAATGATCTAAGTACGTAATCTCTACAGGTACAAAACATTTACAATTTCAAAGAAGATCAATTTAAGTAGCCCTCAACATTCTTAGAAAGTCTCGGTCACTGAGGCATTCAGTTATTGGATAATCGCTAAGGGTTCGCTCATTTGCATTTTATGATCTAATCCCCAAATCTATCTACAGTTTATTGTATCTTAACAGCAGGTAAACGGCTAATAGTTTTGTTCCTAATTTAGGGATTTTCCAAAATCTCCCAGTTTATTGAATTAGGTACCTAAACATTTCTAATTTGATGCTCAGATTTGTAAATCATTTTTGTTTTGATATTCAAAGCGTAAACACTCGTTGTGCGTAACAAAAAGGAAGATTGTGATTTTATAATGCCTAAAACAACCAGTGCTTCAACTTGGATTAAACCTTATAAAGAGCTGTCTATGGATATGGGAAAAATCTACTGTTCAGTCTGTGGCAAAATTGTAAGTATCTAATATTTTCTATTAAATATCTAATATTTCATACATACAGGGTGTTTCCAAATGACACTTACAACGTTTGACTGTAGATACTTCTCGAAAAATTGAACAAAACGATATAGTTAATGAGGGGTCAAACTTATTTACTTTTCGAGATACAGGGTGTTAAAATTAAAAAAAATTAAATTCTTTTAGTTAATAAAAACAATAACTTTAAAACCAATAAACGTATTTACTTGAAATTTAGTACTCGTAGGTTGTTTTTAAATGAAAAATAGCTTCCTTTAGTGAGAAAAAATTGTCCATGGTACAATACAATGGTGTGTATTTAGAAAAATTTTTCACCTTTACTTTTTTTTATGAAGTCAGCTATTCTAAAACACAATTATTTTTATTGTAATTGAATTAACAAAAAAAAACTTTTGTTGAATTTTAAAATAAGTTATATGATGTACTAATGGTTAGTAACAAAAACTAATTTGTGGATTAATACTGCATTTAAAACACTTAGCGAGTGTTTTTTTTCCAAACCAATTATTTGATTAACCAAAAACACCTTGTATATTTTTATATTTTAAAGGTTGGGTTAAAATAAAGGTTTTTATTTTTATTTATAGATAGCATGTGAGAAGAAATTTCAGATAGACCAACATGTGAGAACTGCTTCACACATTGCAAAAAAAGGAAAAATAGGAGGAAAACATCAAACTTCAATGGCTAAATGTTTCCAATCTACTTCAAAAAAATTAGATGAGCAAGAAACTTTTAATGACGACTTGTGTCGCGCATTAGTGTCTGCAAACATACCGCTTTCAAAATTAGCAAAAGTAAATTTTAGTTCGTTTCTAAAAAAATATTGCAAACTTAATGTTCCAAGTGATCGGTCTCTAAGAAGAAATAATGTGAACGGGCTATACTCGTCGGTGTTAATTAATATTAAGGAAGAAATTGCAGATAATTATTTTTACATATCTGTAGACGAAACCACTGATTCCTCAGGAAAGTATATTGCTCATTTATTGATTGGTGTTCTTAAAGAAGATACCTTACCAAAATCTCATCTTATTTCATGCCAGCAACTTGAGAAAACAAATGCTTTAACAATTTCGCGTTTTATACAAGAAACATTAGCAACTTTTTTTCTTCCGACAACTATTCCTTCTAATAAATTACTGCTTATTTTATCGGATGCTGCTCCTTATATGGTGAAAGCAGGACAAAATTTAAAAATATTTTTCCCAGATTTAATACATGTTACTTGTGTAGCGCATGGATTAAACAGAGTTGCAGAGGAAATACGAAAAAAGTTTCCTCTTGTAAATACCATGATATCCAGTGTCAAAAAAGTATTTCTTAAATCTCCTATAAGAATTCAACTTTATAAAGAAATGCTACCTAACATTCCTCTTCCACCACAACCTATTTTAACGCGATGGGGAACATGGTTAGAAGCAGCTAATTTTTATGCAGATCATTTTGTTAAAATAAAGAACATAATTGATACGTTAACAGATGAGAGTTCCCAATCTCTTTTGGATTCTAAACAAACTTTTCAGAGTAACTTTCATTTATAAAATCAAATTTTAGTTTTGTTCAAAAAACAATTACTCAGTTAGAATCACCAAAACTGTCATTGTTCGAAAGTACAGCATTAATAAAAGAATTTGCGTCCTGTTGTCGGAACGTTAGAGGTAATATTGGAAAAGATATTTTAAAAAAATTTGAAGCTACTATGGAAAAAAATAAAGGTTACCATATTCTTTCTGAAGTAGTCAGTGTTCTAGCTGGAAATATTTCGGAAACAATTAATTTAGAACCAAATGTTTTGGTTAGTTTGAAAAATGCTCCCGTTACATCAGTTGATGTTGAACGAAGTTTTTCCATATATAAATATATGTACTCAGACAGAAGCCACAAGTTTTTGTTAAAAAATTTTGAACACCACTTGGTCATTTATTGTTACCATAATTCTAAATAAGTTTATTCATACTTAAAAATAATGTAGTTACTTAAAATAAATGTAAATCTTAATGAATAGTAGGAAATATTTAGTTATGTACACTTTTTTTTTTTTAAATAAAATTGTTACTATTTTACGATTTTTTTATTTATTTGTATGCATATTTTGTAAAATATTTGCATATTTTCGGGTAAACACGTGCATATTTATGCGCATATTTTCTACATTTTTATTTGCATATTTGCCGAAGTCTAATTATGACATGTGGGGCTGAAAATTGGATCATAAACAAGAAAAACAGCAGTAAAATAGTAGCAACAGAGATGGAATGCCTGCGAAGATGCTGCAGAGTAACAAGAATGGATAGGAGAAGTAATGAAGAAATAAAGCAAAGAACATCAATAGAAACAGACATACTTACATATATAGAACAAAAAAAAAGTGGCATGGATATGTAAGAAGAACTAGCGACAGCAGCTGGATAAAGGGAATAACCGAATGGAGCCCCATAGGAAGGAGAAAAAGAGGATTACCCCGAAAATCCTGGAGGAACGAAGTAGACGACGCCATGAGTAAGAGAGGCCTAAACGATGGAGAATGGGACAGTAGAGACAGATGGAAACGGTTGAGTGAGGGAAGGCAGTGAATACTGTAGAATCCCTGAATATATTGTAATGTTCTTAAGGATCTTATTGGGGTTTGTTAACCAAACAACGATCAATCACTATAATCAACTAAAACAATATTATTCTGAAGCTAAAACAAGAAAGTGTCTACTGACCTGGATTGCATTGGGCCATAAGCATGAAGAATTATAGTTGTAGGACGACCTTGAAATCGTCGACGACGTTGATCTTAGCTTACACAGTGAATCTTCTGGTGCTGGTTTTCCATATTGGGCGACTTCGATGGATATGCTTGTTCCAGTTGGGCAATTCAAGACTACTACTTCATCATCGCATCCGGCTTGTTGATAGGTCCTCAATGTTCCAGAGAGTAAAGCTGGAATTAATAAAGAAGATATTAAAAATTCCCTCTTGGACTGTTTTGTTTAAAATTTATTTAATAGTTTTTGTTATATTATAATAATTGTCAAAGCTCTAACATATTGTAAAACTATTATATACAAACAAATCCAATCATACTAAAATATATAATAATGGGAAATAAAATACGTATTTGTGAGAACATAAATATTTTTCCACCTTTTGTTTTTTCCCTATACTATAATTTGGC
Organism: Diabrotica undecimpunctata; assembly: GCF_040954645.1. Lineage (NCBI taxonomy): Eukaryota > Metazoa > Arthropoda > Insecta > Coleoptera > Chrysomelidae > Diabrotica > Diabrotica undecimpunctata. The sequence continues at coordinate 125,063,066 of NC_092811.1, forward strand.
AATTTTTATTATTTTTTAACATTTTGACTAAGCATTAAGGTGCTTCCACCATTTTGTGTAATTGGTAACGTTTATTTTCTAAAGATAAATGTATTAGACTTAAAAATCAGTAAAGCGTTAGAAACAAAACCTTTCTCTCTACCAACATGAACAATAATTAATCTTTTCCCTCGTGAAATGGGTGTTTCTAGTCTTTCATTAAAATTATAATTCCAAGTAGCATAAGGGTATTTAAGCATTAATACAAGTTTCTTCTATATATATATATATATATATATATATATATATATATATATATATATATATATATATATATATATATATATATATATATATATATATATATATATATAATCTTGCTCGTGAGTCAAAGCAATTTTCCCCATTGAAATTAACTAAAATGTCATTAATCCGTTCCAGTCCCCAAAAAAATACATTAGTTGTTTTTGTTAAGTGTTTTTAAATAAGAAAAATTTATTTGTAAGATGAAACATTTATTTATAGGTAACAAAAAATACATACATATTCTGTAAAAGCATAAGAAAAAGTGAAGTGCTCACGGAAGCGCTTAATTTTCGTCAGTGGTCTTCGCTTTTTTGTCACACTTTGCTCATTTTCATCTGCAGATCGATTAAAAAAACTGTCCAAGGAGGTTTCTTCCTCCCTTTCAGAATATTACGGAAATGTCTTAGGCAAGTTTCTTTGAACAACACCGATGCACGACCAGTTGTAACTTTTTCGGGGTGATTTTTATCCACGAACTCTGCAACTTTCTCCCACATTCCCAGGATCTCCTTTATATCTCTTGTAGAGACAACGTCTTCCAATAATTCTGGCTCCTCTTCAAAACTAATTTTTCGTTGAATCATAGTATGCTGCTGCGAATGTAGTTCGTCTAACTCGGTTGTGAGCTCCTGAGACTGTTCCTCAATAAGTTCGTTCACATCTCTTTCATCCACCTCTAGACCCATGGATTTTTCAAGAGAAACAATCTCATCTACCACTGACACTTCGGGTTCCAATCCTTCGCAGGTCCTTTCATCTACAGCCTCAGGCCACAGCTTCTTCCATGCAGAGGTTAAGGTCCTTGTTTTTACACCTAGCCAGGTCTGCTCAATAATTCTTATGCATATGTCTATATTAAAGTGGTCCTTCCAGAACTCTTGAAGGGTAAGGTTTGTGTTCTCCGTCACCTCAAAGCAGAGCCGAAAAATGTGCTTGGTGTACATTTTCTTAAAATTAGAAATCACTTGCTGATCCATGTGCTGCAAGATAGGAGTGGTATTGACTGGTAGGTAGCTTTATAAACTTGAACTCTTGGATTAATACATCTTCGAGATTTGGTGGGTGAGAAGGGGCATTATCGAGGACCAGAAGGATTTGCATAGGTAGGTTATTTTCCTGTAGATATTTTTTATCAGAAGGGGCAAACACTAGGTTTATCCACTCCACAAAGAATTTCCTGGTGACCCACACCTTTGGATTTGCCCTCCAAATATCTGGCAGTTTTTCTTTTAAAATCTTATGTGACCTAAAGGCTCTGGGATTTTCTGAATGGTACACTAGTAGAGGTTTGATTTTACAGTCGCCACTCACATTGACGCAAAGTAGTAGAATTAATCTATCTTTTATAAGCTTGTGACCTGGCATCGTCTTCTCCTCTGCCGTTATGTAAGCTCTATTCGGCATCTTTTTCCAGAAAAGCCCTGTCTCGTCACAGTTGAAGACTTGGCTTCTATCAGTTCGGAAAACGTGTTGATGTAAACCTTAGCTGCTTTCACATCCGAACTTGCTACTGCACCATGCCTGACGACGGAATGAATGCCTGTCCTTTTTCTAAAGTTATCAACCCAGCTCCGATTGGCTAGAAACAAGTCTTCCGATTCATCATTTGTGGAAGTATGTGGGATCTGCTTCAGCAAATCTTCGTAAATCGCTCGTGCATTTTCACATATGATGCTTTGTGTTAAGGTTCCTCCTTGAAGCTGCTTCTCTGTCACCCACACCATTAGTAGTTCCTTCATATTTTCATTAAGAGAAGTCCGGAGCTTAGAAATTATTGTAACGCCCTTAGCTGGCATTACACTACTTATCACCTCCTTTCGTTTAAGTACAGTACATATCATTGCACTTCAAACTACTTCGTACTAATGTTTTATAAATCTGTGTTTTTGTTTTCATATTTATGTGTCTATCCCACCATACTGAGTTAAGTTGTCGGATTGCTGTTCTTGTTTGTCCTAATCTTTGTGTAATTTCTTCCTCTATTGTTGCCTTTTTCGTGATTATAAACCTCAAGTATTTGAGGTTTATATTTTATTAGTTGTGTAGATAACTCATTTAAATGAAAACTGTTAACGAATTTTATTTGTACAAAAAAATAAATCAAGCCATATAATATTTTTTACAAGTATAAGTATTCAACGGATTTATGAAAATTTATCCCTTACTATACATAAATTTGTTTGGGTTTAGTGAACCCATAAACGGAAAGCCAACGGCCCACTAGAATTATACAACTTCAAATTACTCGACACGTCAATTTTAGGAGTGGCAATGTCAGGTAGTTTATAAAGAAACTCCATATAAAGAGGAAATGGAAATGTAAATCAATTTTTTCTAATTACTAGATTCAGGGATTGGTATATGATTAAAAGTTCCAACGAATTGTGGTTAAAAATACGTAGTATATAGGTTTTATTCCATTAGATGGAAACGTTTATATTGTTTATTAAAAATATTGGAAATAATATTGATGTATAATATATTTTTCTTATTCCGATTTATAAAAAATCCTATAAACCTATTTCCCTAAAGATTAAATAAAGTACCGATTCTTGAATTTTGAATCACACAGTTAGTATCACGAAAGTTTATCTTTTAGGTTAAAAAGTAAAATATAAACAAAAAATTGTAAGAAATATATTGGTCTAACATCATACGTATTAAAGTAAAAGTTTTCTATTTACATAGGAATATGTAGACCTATGAGTGTACTGCAAAAGAAATTAAACAAATCAGTGACACGATAACCGTAAGAGTAGAACAAGAGGACACGTATTAATAAAAATCGACTGATAAAAAATTCGCCAAACAATAAATCACATGCCATAAGTCATTAAAAATTATCCGTAAGGGGCGCTAACGTCGAGGTTTGGTATTAAATTATAACCTCAAATTATTCCTCAGATTCAGATATACATTTTTGCGGATTTTCCGTCATAGTTTCAGTTTTTAAAATTTGTGAAATTAATGACCTATTTAATCTTTAGTTTTAACATTTTTGGATAAGATATTCAACGTTGAAAAAAAAGTTATATCACTTGGTGTAATAACAAGGGGCACTAGAAAACAACTTAAAAGAGGGTAAAGAAACCTATCATTTTGTTTCTGCTCTATAATACTATACTATTTTGCCTTTTTTAAATATAGTTTATGATTGTGATAAGAAAAAAACTTGGGTGCTCCTATATTAAATCTAAAAAAGACTGAAGTTCACAAAACTCCAATACATTGTCCTAGTCATGCCGTTTATAAACCACTTCCAACAGATACACTTAAAGGACTAAAAATCATTAATAACGCCAGCATAGACGTCTTTTTTCAACAGCAAATGGATAAAAAGTCAAAGAAAAGGGTAGAATATTGCAATGAAATTATTTATTAAGAACACCAAAATTGCTGAGGATAATGTACTTCATTATGAGCAAGTGCTGTGCAGGACAAAAAAAATCAGCAGATTACAACTTAGAGATGATTGTTAGAAAAAACAAATCTGAGTTTCAAGTTTGCCAGTTATCTTGCAGCTGCCCTACTGGCACTGGGTATTCTGCTGCTGGCAAACACATTGGAGCCTTGTGTTTCTCGTTAGAACATTTTTCTATAACAGATAAACTTTTAAATTATCATTTGTGTGGGAATAAGCCACAATTAAAAATTTAATTTTTGTGGCTTATTCCCATTTAAATAGTAATTACTTTAAAATGCCACAAGAAAATAGCTTCAGAACAATATTTTAAATTGTCTTTTTAAATATGTCTTAATGGCTGTTTTAGTGTTAAACTTAAGTTTTATTTATCTTTTAGGAAAAGTACAAGAATTGGTGTCATGTACATCTAAAAGTAGAACATGAAATAAGCCTTCTGGAAGGAGAGTTTCTCCTCATTTCTAATCTCTTTTGGGATGTGGTGACACCATCAGGCCTTTACAGTTTTTTCACGATTTCCTTCCATCCTTACCTGTTCTGGGCTAGTTGTCCTAGTTAAGGAGATCTTCTCCTAGGTCTCTTTACTTCAACTCTACCCTCGACTATCAGTTTTTCAATCGTACCTGAAAATATCTCTGTTGTATTTGTTTAAGCAATCTATTCATTACTTTAAGTTGTTCTAATATCGATACGTTAGTGCGATGATCAATCCAGGATCTTCTTAACACGTGGCGGTATACCCACATTTCAAAAGCGTCCAGTTTATTTTTATCCGCTTTCTTTAATTTTTCCGAATTTTTCCACATTGTTACCAGTTTCATCATAGCTGTTCCCGCAATAGTCAACTTTCTACGTATCTCTCTGTCACACCCTCCTTCATTTGTTATTAGGGACCCCAGGTATATGAAACTATTTACTACTTCAAAGCCCCCAATGTCTTTAATAATGTATGTCTTTAAGATTATTCCGAGCTCTGTCTACTATCATTATCTTTGTCTTACTCCTATTTAGCTTTAGTCCATATGTTTTGCTTTTCTCCTTCAGACATCTCATTATGGCTGCCATTTCTTCTTGATTTGCCGCGATTATTAAAGTGTCATCGGCATATCTTAAGTTACTGATTTTTTGACCTCCTACTGATATTCCACCCTTCCATCCGTCTAGTACCTTTCGCATAATGTGTTCGCTGTAGATATTAATAAGAGATGGCGAGATTATGCATCCCTGGCTGACACCTGCTTCTGTTCTGAAATGATCGGAATGGGTGTTGTTTATTTTTACTGTGCACTTATTATTTTCATATATACTTCTAATTAGTTGAATTAAGTGATGGATTGTTCCCATTTCCGCTAGTATGGACCATAGCTGCTGCCATTTGACTTTATCGAAGGCCTTTGTGTAATCTACAATGCACATAAGCATATGAGTATTGAATTCACGAGTTTTTTCGATTAGCTGTCTGACATTAAGAATTTATTCTCTTGTCTTTTCCTGGGACAAACTTTGCTTGTTCTTCTGATATCTGAGGCAATAGAAAAGCTTTTAGTCTTTCATGTATTACATGAAGCAGAACTTTGCTTTCATGAGATATTAGGGTTACCGTTCTGTAGTTGCTGCAATCTAGCGGAGTTCCTTTTTTTAATATAGGAATGAAAGTGGATGTTGTCCAGTTGTTGGGCCACTCTCCGGTTTCCCAAATATTTTTGCAGATCATATGCATAACATTTACTCCAACATCTCCAGTCTCTTTTAAAACTTCTGCGGTGATCTGGTCTGCGTCAGGAGATTTTATATTTTTTAACTTTTTGATTGCTTTTTCTACCTCTGACTTTAGAATGTTTGGTTCTCTCTCTGCAGTGAACTCGTCGTGATTTGCATTTTGGGGATCATATGCATATAGACTATGACAATATTTTCTCCATACCTCCGCAATCCCTTTCTCGTCATTTACACACATGTCCAAAAGTTTGGAATATGTACAAATAATATATCTACGCCTATATTGGTTTTAAAACTGTTGTTGATATTCACTCTGGAGGGTTTTTAAATGAAAATGATAAAAAATTTTAATCGTTTTTGTATGATTTTGGTCACATTCAACTGAGTAGCGTATTTACACATTATTTCCGTCTTTGTTTAAATTTTAATTGAGCCGTTTAAAAATGTCTAGAAACGTGATATCTCATTTTGACAGATCCAGAGTAATTGTTTAGTTACAACAGGACTTTAGTCAAAGTCATATCGTGAATATTGCTGATGTTACTCAGAGTGCTGTATCGAAAATTAAAAATTCCAAGATAAAAATGAAGTCAAGGATCGTCTCAGAAGTGGTAGAAATCGATGTACAACAGCAGCACAAGACCGGCAAATAGCATTTATAGCTCGTAGAAATCGTCTGGAATCTACTAGTGGTATATCCAGAGAAATTTCTAGGCTTCAAGGACTGAATATTTCACGGCAATCAATAACACGCAGACTAAATGCGGTAAATTTGTATCGTAGAAGACCGCTACGTGTTCCCAAACTAACCTACCAACACAAAATAGGAAAGTTGCAATGGGCTAGAGAAATGGCGCATCATGATCCTAACTGGAATAACGTGATGTTCTCTGATGAGTCAAAAATTGACTTGGTATCTGATTCTCGAAGAACACTGGTTTGGAGGGCCCCAGGATGACAAGCCCCACTAAAAACAGCTAAACCACGTGTCCCATTTGAAGGTGGCAGCATTATGGTTTGGGGTGGTATTATGAGTGGTACACGGACGTCACTGCTGGTTCTGGAGAGAAAAGTCACTGGTGCTGTATACATCAAGGAAGTTTTAAATACTGTCGTACGTCTATTCCGAGGGGCAGTAGGTGATGAATTTGTGTTTATGCATGACAACGCACCTCCTCATCGAATATCAGCAGTACAAAATTTTCTTGAAGAAGAAGGAATATCTACATTACGGTGGCCCTCGAATTCCCCTGACATGAACATTATTGAACATGCTTGGGACATTCTCAAAACACGCATCAAGAAACGAAACAATCCCCCTATTACACTTTGAGAACTTAAAGATGCTGCTCGTGAAGAATGGAAGAGAATTCCGCAAGCCCAGCTCAACCAGTTAATCGGCAGCATACTAAATCGCCTACAGGCTTGCATACAGGCCAATGGAGGAAATACTTATTATTAGATTAATTAAAAATTATTTTTTTCTATACTAATTTATTTTTAAATGTAAGTTGTACATTGTAAATTTTTCACTCCAAGAAAATAAATATTTTTTTTGCATATCGTTTATCTGGTTTTGAGATTTATTTAGTATTGTTGATAATTGAAACAAAATGATGTTTAACTATTCAGATGATTTTATATATAAAAATCAATAAAAAGATGAAATATTCCAATATTCCAAACTTTTGGACATATGTGTATAATATATTGGTTTTGATCCATTATTGTTTGTGTGATTGGTTTAAATTCCTTGTTTAGATATCGAACTTTGTTATATAACTCATGGGATTCATACCGGTTTGCATGTCCTTCTAGGTCTTCGCATTTTGCATTTATATGTTTATTTTTATCATCCCTACGTGCACTTTTAATTTCTCTATTTAACCTTGCTAATTCGTTTTTGTTGCTGTCGTTTTGATATATGAGTGATTTCAGCGTTATGTCTGTTTGTCATCCAGTGTTTTTTCTTGATGATCTTTTTTTCGGTTCTGGTTCTTCCTACAAAGGTTTCTATGGCATTTCTAAAACCTTTTCACATTTCTTCTGGATTGTCTTGTGTGTTCAACATACTATTTTCCTTTATTGCATCTCTAAATGTTTTCGGATTTGAAATCTTCAGCCTGTTTTGATTTTGGTGCGGCATTGTTCTTTTTAGCTTCATCTTGAAGCAAGCCCATAACAATTTATGATCGGATCCACATTCAGCTCTTGGTCTAGTTTTTACGTTTGTAAAACATGTCTTCCATCTGTTTTTTATCAATATGTAGTCGATTTGGTTACTGTATTCTCCATTTGGGCTGGTCCACATCGATAAACGACGAGCATGATGTTTGAACATTGTGTTTACAATGGCCAAACTGTTTTCGGTTGCAAAATCTCTTAAACCCATAGTTTCCTACATTTTGGATGTTATCGTTTCTTGTTTCTCCTATCTTAGCGTTAAAACCGCCCATGATTATGAGTGGTTCTTATATGAAATATTTCTTATTGTGTCTTCAATAACTTAGTATACGTCTTCCACTTCATTGTCTAACGCGTCTGAGGTTGGCATATAGACCTGAAGAATGTTCATTTTGTTTGGTGATGCTAGTAAAGTTATTTTTATAAGGAGAGTTCACGACATTTTAAATAAATAATATAGAAAATACAAATATTTTCCAATCACAGTCATATACTGACCACATAATAAATGCTTTAATTAACCGAAATATATTTTGCAATTTAACGAATAGCAGAGTCAACTTAGCTAATAATATTGATCATTCATACACACTTAAGCATGATTCAGTTGGGTGTATATCTTTGTACATTGTCAAATTGGAAAGAAAAAATAGAAAATGCTGCTTTATAATAGCATATTATATTGTGAATCGGTCCTGATTAAATATGTTTATATGCTTTGTTTTAGGAGTTGTTCAATTTTCTAGTTATGTTACTGGCACTAAAAAAACTGAAGACCAAATGCAAATCCATGAATTTAATCTAAAATCAAAACCTGGACCAAGTAAAGAGAGATTGTGATTGAGAATTTTTTTTTGTGGCATAGACTTTCGTCATTCAGCCTGTCTCGAAAGGTTATAATATATTCCTTAAGAAAGTATATTACACATAAGTACAGATTATTTCTCTCAGACAAATGCACAGCGATATCCCTAAAACGAAATAGACGAATTGAGAAATTATAATATTGTTATTTATATTGTTTGGTTTATTTTTTTTAGTGTAAGTACTAATTTAACTGTTTGTGTTTGTCTTGGAGAGAGTCTCAACAGTTTGCACTTAAAATAAAGGTTGGTGATGGTAACCAGCAAAACTATTAACAAAATATTTAGAATAATTAATGACATTTATTGTTATGTCAAGTAAAAAAAAGTAAAGTTCGTGTAACCTTCTGGCTAAGGTCTAGTGTTAGGGTTTTCAGGTCGCGCAAGCGCCCCTAACATGACTTAACGACTACTTTCGTAGCCGGGACTGACGGCTTTACATGCCCTCCAAAGCACGGTGGCGGCGCAGTTAAATTAGAAATTGAAATTTTTGTCGGTATAAATTTTTATCAAGTAGTTTTTATTTTTATTATTCACAGACTAATACAATTCTTAGACACTCCAATGAAAGTGTCACTTTGAAATGTCTTCCCGACTGGAGTATTGATAAAAACTGTTACCAAATCAATAATGTAAATATAAAAAGTGTGACGATTGAATCTATAAATAAAAGCAAATTGTGGAATAAAGAAAGACGGTTTTGAATAAGTGGTTCTCGGTGATATTCCATATATAAATATTCTAAAGAAAATTAGAACGATAAGATACAGAAATATTTTTGTCTAAAAGGAATTTCAAGCGAGTGTGTGATATAACATTGCTTGATATGATTGCTTGAGTGCACTTGCTTGCATAAAGTATTACACATTTTATTTTGTAAGTTTCCAAAGAAATAAAATGTCCTAAATAACTTGCAAAACAACTAGGATACGAGTACCAAACAATGTAAATAAATGGCAGAATAAAATAAGGTTATGTTTTAATACCAAACCCTGACGCCAGCGCCACCTACACGCATGTGATCTATTGTTTTTGAAGTATGGAAACGCACATAAAAGGATGTTGTGATGTCCAATGGAACAGATGCAAGTCTATGGCAAACAAGTAAAAGGAAAAAAGTCTCTATTATTCTTATTTAATAAGACAACTATGAAGCATATTTTTAAACCGTAACGAGATATTAAAATAATTATGAGCACTCCACTATCATAAAGAATGTTTGTACATGAAGTTTTTGATTAAATATTCGTATATCCAATATCAAAAACCAACGATATATTAACCACCAACTGTGCATTTTAGCATCATTATCGTAATAACCGCAACATAAACAAAGTACAAGAACTGTTTTTAGCATATTTGACGAGCATCTCAAACTAGACCACAAAATTGTGTGGATACATAAAATCTAATAGCAAGTGCTTTCCCGACCATTCAAGTCCGTATCGATTCCACTCAGTAAAATTAAATTTTAATTTAATATCGAAGAGAAATGGAAACATAATTTTCAATATATATCCCTTAATTTTGAAGGAGAGATTTTTTATCAAGAATTTTTTAATAAAAGTCTTTTATTTAATATGAGTGCGATGATTGTTTTATTAAAAAAAAAGTCGGTTCACAATTTGTCGTTAGCTCACTACAAGTTTAATCCTGATTAGAGAACTGAAATACAGAGAGGATAGGTAATACAATATAATAGTAAAAACCAACCTGAAACTGACGGTTTAAGATGTTTTCGACTAACCCACCTTGTATCTGAAGGAATACAATACAGCAGCCAACCTTATAATCCGATTACGAGGGTATTTTGGTTACAGATGATCGACCAGTGTCGTAGAGTATATGATTGAAACATTTATTTGAACTAAATAAAAATATTTTTTAAATTGTACTTATGTAAATTGTATTTTTGTTTTAATAAAACTTCTTTATTTTATTCAAAAATAAAAAGCCTCTTGCCATTTGTAAAAGATACATTTATTTAATTAAGGGGAAAGGCGCCAAATGTCGCCTGGCAAAATTTTCAATGTGTTTTAAATGTATCCATTATTTTCGAATCCGGAGAAAACTAATAAATATTTCTAAAAAATTTAAACGCAGAATGCCAGATTACATTATAACTGAGGGCAGAAAGTCCCTGAAACTTTCTACAATGTTTATTTTAATATGTTATGTAACAGGGGTCAAAATAAAAGAGAAAATATAGTATAAATTTTAATTGAAAATATTGCATGCAAAAAAAAACTTTTTAGTTATTCTAATAAATATTTCATTCTGCCTTTAAATTTTTCAAAAATGCTTTTTAGTTTTGTCAGGATTTGAAAAAAATGGGTACATTTAAAACACATTGAACATTTTGACAGGCGACATTTTGCGCCTTTCTCCTTTAATACCTTACGATTACAACTACTATTACTTACCTTATTTAATTACGATTAGAAAACTATTCAAATTCAAAATAAATAGGATCAACTAGGAATCAGAGTCGTCTTGAGGGTTAATAATTAGCGGTTGTGTCTCTACGGTCGCATCAATTATGTTATCAAGATCCCACATTTTTTGTTCTTCTTCTATTACATGTCTTACTGCATCTTTCCAGTTTTGTTCTGTAATATATTGTAAAGACTCTGGTAGGGTGGAAGTCTAAAGACTGTGATGTTTGGACTGTGAAAAACTACGTATTTCTTGAACTTAGATTTGTATTGCCGGACAATTTTTAAAAGTTCTGCTTTTACCATTCCATCTTCGTAGGGCAGATACTTATTCCACAGCCAGTCAAGAATATCCTGTTTCTTCCACGCAGTCGTTGGAAGTCTTCTACTAGTCGTGAATGATAAGGTGCATTATCTAATACTATAATTGAATTTGGTGGTATGTGTTCAATCATCTGCTCAAAATACTCTTCGAAAACATCAGGTGTCATCTCCTCGTGATAGCCTTTTGTGCTTTTGGACTGAAATTCCAACAAACCATGCTTAACAAATCCTTTTTCACTGCCAATGTGAGAAATTATTAATCCACTGCCTTTACCAGAAGGTGGGGAGATACCAGTAGACCAACCTTCCATAAAGGCTTGCCTGGAGCTTAATATATTTTTATCTGACCAAATTTTTTTTAGAGTATGACCTAAGTTTACCCACGTTTCATACTGGTAGAAGATTTGCCTTCCTTCAGCCTGGAATTTTTGTATGAATCTTAGATAATTTCTTCTCCAACATATTATCTCTTCCCGGCCAATCAAAAGTGATTTTCGGTCTGATTTATCCCACAGGAAATTTAATTCTTTTAAAACTTGCCACAATTTAGTTCGTCCGATATGCGACAAATCCAAGTCGTCTCTACCTTCTTGTAAAATTTTGTTAAGGTTTGGTATTTCTTTTTTGAAAAAAAATCCATGAATTTTTCTTCGAATACCATTTTTGGCAAATTCCTCAATTTCAATAGGCTTTTTCCCTCTCTTTAAGTGTTCGTTTGCGTTTGGGTTAGCTATACCGTGTTTTTTTCTTTCTGATAGGAACCTATATATAGTTGACTCCACTACGCCAGTCATGTTGGCACAACTTTCGACTATGTTGCGAACAGTGTTTGTGGGATTCTGAGAAACCAGAGCATCGTGAACATTCAGGACAATAGTCTTCTCTCTTGGTGAATAGACAGACTTACTGCCTGTACGCAACAGTACCGGCGTGAAACTTGATGATGTTGATGATGAAGCCATCACAAACAATCCAACAAAACGAGCACGAGCTAAAGGTACGTATATGTTCGTAGGTATATGGAATAAAAATTCACTCACGCACTGCATATAACTCGCAAAAGAAATATTCGAGACGCTAATTACTGCCGTAGACGCGGAAACACCGACGAGCCGTAAATTACATGCGATCAAAAACGTACTAAACAAAAAAATTGTTTTCGTTCGTAATAACTTCACCCTTTCAAGTTAAGTTTCAAATATAAACTGAACAGACGAGGCAAGTGGCCAAAGCCGCCATCTTTATACCCATTATATTATTAAAAATCTGGGGAATTCCATCCTAATTATCTTGCAATGAATAGTACCTTCGGATATGAATTCCCTATTTTCTAGTAAAGTGATTAAACGCGAAGATTAGTATTGAAATATCCAAAGAGATAAGGTATTCTTATTTACAAAATTGTTAATGGTTAAATTCTTATTTTTATTAATATAATATAATAACCAACATTAGCGGTGAAAGTTTTAATTGTTTTTTGCTAAATATATTAGTATTAAAACATTATTAATATTGATAAACATTTTGGAAATGAAAATAAATGTAAAACGCATTAATTTTAATGAATAAACACCTCAGGAACGCCTATGATGAAACAAATTTTACGACCGTTTTATGACCTTGAGGCACATTTCGTGCTCTGAACAATTTGTGAACGGATTATAGACATTTTTGGTACAAGGGCATGTTTTGGCATTTTCCAAAATCACCTTGTAAATTTTTTGAGATTTCTTGGTAAAATCTTTCTGGTGGAGTAGTTGTAATTAATTTTTTAGGTCATACGGATCGCGCTTAAATTGAAAAATCATTAAAATGATCTTGATTGATGGATGATCTTAGTAATGATGGAATATTAAACCCAATATAGTAAAACTTTATGCAACATTTGTGGTAAGTTTGTGTGTTTAAGTGTGCTTGATGTGCTATTGGAAATATCTAATTTGTCATTTTTTTTATCGAATTAATTTATACTGGGGATATTATAACCAAAAATTTTAAGATGAAAGCCATCTCCTATTTTCTTCACAAACATATTCGAAAAATCAAGCCCCTTGGAAAAAGAACGAGTTAGGGATTATAATTATTTATGTTAAACCATAGAAAAACACCAAATATTAGTGATTTATTGAGATCATCTCTTGAAAATACTGTAACTTGGAAGCATGATAAACCTATACCCCACCATATATACTGTTACGGTTACCCCATATATTTTGTTAATCATTAGTTTTCTATAATCCATACTCCCTGGCTGTCCCTTCTAATATATTAAAAAATATTGCTGCGGAATAACTCTTAAGTCAGCGGATCTTTGTTTGCATGGATTTCTGCATGGATCATGTGTTATAATTAGACTTCGGCAAATATGCATATTTTGCATATTGTGCATATTTTATGCAAATATTTCATATTTTGGCATATTTGTATAAAAGTTTGCATAAAGTGCATAAAAGTTCAGATTTTTATACTGTATTTGAAAATTTTTAAACATACCAATTTATTTCAATTCTTGTATAAAATTTTGTAGTCATTTTAATCAAGAAATGATGTAAGTACGTAATCTCTACAGGTACAAAACATTTACAATTTCAAAGAAGATCAATTTAAGTAGCCCTCAACATTCTTAGAAAGTCTCGGTCACTGAGGCATTCAGTTATTGGATAATCGCTAAGGGTTCGCTCATTTGCATTTTATGATCTAATCCCCAAATCTATCTACAATTTATTGTATCTTAACAGCAGGTAAACGGCTAATAGTTTTGTTCCTAATTTAGGGATTTTCCAAAATCTCCCAGTTTATTGAATTAGGTACCTAAACATTTCTAATTTGATGCTCAGATTTGTAAATCATTTTTGTTTTGATATTCAAAGCGTAAACACTCGTTGTGCGTAACAAAAAGGAAGATTGTGATTTTATAATGCCTAAAACAACCAGTGCTTCAACTTGGATTAAACCTTAATAAAGAGCTGTCTATGGATATGGGAAAAATCTACTGTTCAGTCTGTGGCAAAATTGTAAGTATCTAATATTTTCTATTAAATATCTAATATTTCATACATACAGGGTGTTTCCAAATGACACTTACAACGTTTGACTGTAGATACTTCTCGAAAAATTGAACAAAACGATATAGTTAATGAGGGGTCAAACTTATTTACTTTTCGAGATACAGGGTGTTAAAATTAAAAAAAATTAAATTCTTTTAGTTAATAACAACAATAACTTTAAAACCAATAAACGTATTTACTTGAAATTTAGTACTCGTAGGTTGTTTTTAAATGAAAAATAGCTTCCTTTAGTGAGAAAAAATTGTCCATGGTACAATACAATGGTGTGTATTTAGAAAAATGTTTCACCTTTACTTTTTTTTATGAAGTCAGCTATTCTAAAACACAATTATTTTTATTGTAATTGAATTAACAAAAAAAAACTTTTGTTGAATTTTAAAATAAGTTATATGATGTACTAATGGTACACCTTGTATATTTTTATATTTTAAAGGTTGGGTTAAAATAAAGGTTTTTATTTTTATTTATAGATAGCATGTGAGAAGAAATTTCAGATAGACCAACATGTGAGAACTGCTTCACACATTGCAAAAAAAGGAAAAATAGGAGGAAAACATCAAACTTCAATGGCTAAATGTTTCCAATCTACTTCAAAAAAATTAGATGAGCAAGAAACTTTTAATGAAGACTTGTGTCGCGCATTAGTGTCTGCAAACATACCGCTTTCAAAATTAGCAAATGTAAATTTTAGTTCGTTTCTAAAAAAATATTGCAAACTTAATGTTCCAAGTGATCGGTCTCTAAGAAGAAATAATGTGAACGGGCTATACTCGTCGATGTTAATGATTATTAAGGAAGAAATTGCAGATAATTATTTTTACATATCTGTAGGCGAAACCACTGATTCCTCAGGAAAGTATATTGCTCATTTATTGATTGGTGTTCTTAAAGAAGATACCTTACCAAAATCTCATCTTATTTCATGCCAGCAACTTGAGAAAGCAAATGCTTTAACAATTTCGCGTTTTATACAAGAAACATTAGCAACTTTTTTTCTTTCGACAACTATTTCTTCTAATAAATTACTGCTTATTTTATCGGATGCTGCTCCTTATATGGTGAAAGCAGGACAAAATTTAAAAATATTTTCCCAGATTTAATACATGTTACTTGTGTAGCGCATGGATTAAACAGAGTTGCAGAGGAAATACGAAAAAAGTTTCCTCTTGTAAATACCATGATATCTAGTGTCAAAAAAGTATTTCTTAAATCTCCTATAAGAATTCAACTTTATAAAGAAATGCTACCTAACATTCCTCTTCCACCACAACCTATTTTAACGCGATGGGGAACATGGTTAGAAGCAGCTAATTTTTATGCAGATCATTTTGTTAAAATAAAGAACATAATTGATACGTTATCAGATGAAAGTTCCCAATCTCTTTTGGATTCTAAACAAACTTTTCAGAGTAACTTGCTTCAACAAGAACTTTCATTTATAAAATCAAATTTTAGTTTTCTTCAAAAAACAATTACTCAGTTAGAATCACCAAAACTGTCATTGTTCGAAAGTACAGCATTAATAAAAGAATTTGCGTCATGTTGCCGGAACGTTAGAGGTAATATTGGAAAAGATATTTTAAAAAAATTTGAAGCTACTATGGAAAAAAATAAAGGTTGCCATATTCTTTTTGAAGTAGTCAGTGTTCTAGCTGGAAATATTTCGGAAACAATTAATTTAGAACCAAATGTTTTGGTTAGTTTGAAAAATGCTCCCGTTACATCAGTTGATGTTGAACGAAGTTTTTCCATATATAAATATATGTACTCAGACAGAAGCCACAAGTTTTTGTTAGAAAATTTTGAACACCACTTGGTCATTTATTGTTACCATAATTCTAAATAAGTTTATTCATACTTAAAAATGATGTAGTTACTTAAAATAAATGTAAATCTTAATGAATAGTAGGAAATATTTAGTTATGTACACTTTTTTTTTAAATAAAATTGTTACTATTTTACGATTTTTTTATTTATTTGTATGCATATTTTGTAAAATATTTGCATATTTTCGGGTAAACACGTGCATATTTATGCGCATATTTTCTACATTTTTATTTGCATATTTGCCGAAGTCTAGTTATAATAAATCCAACCAAGAATAATTGTTTATTATCTCCATTGTTGAAAACTAATTAGTTCATCTTTGTGTAAAAATTTCCCGTTTGTTTGGTCTCCTGGTCTCCTGCAATATCTATTTCATATTTGTTCAAGGTATCTGTACAAAATTATTTTATTCCTTCGTTCATCATATTGGCCATCATCGTTCATCCTATTTCGTGCCTTATTTGTTTCCAAATGTTTTTGACCATTGTTCTTTTTTGTTACTGAATTTTTTCTGTTATCGAGTTTTTTGGTATTATGATCCTATTTGTACCATTTATTGTTTATACAAATTTTTTCTGACAACCAACCACTTTTACTTCTGGTTGTGTTGTGTCAGGAGAAGAACCAAGGTGACTGACGTCATCAAAAGGATAACCAGACTAAAATGGAGAAAGACACATAGTTAGAATGACGGATGGGCGATGGACAAAGAGGTTATTGGAATGGAGACCAAGGGAAGACAAAAGAAACGTTGGTCTACCACCTACACGATGAGCTGACGATTTAAGAAGAAAAAATATAAACTGGATGAGAGTGACTATGTTCAGCAGTGGACTTTTGAGGCTAAATGATGATGATGATGATGAATACCATTCAAACTGACCAAATATTCTTTGGTGTCGTCCAAAAACCGACTACTGACGGATAGCATTCGTGTGGGTTAACTTTATGTGGGCACACGTACAGACCTGAACTAATGTCTAGAGCCTGACCCACTACTCGGTGCAGACTTGCGCAGTTCATTTGTATACATTTCTGATTGTGTCAATGAGGTTAAAGTGTATTGTTGGTTGCGAACATTTTTTTTATAAATTAATAATATAATTACTTCAATCCATCATCTATTTAACCTGTTTGATTAATTTTATTAATCTTTAAATTAAAAGAATAACTCTAAAATTAATAGTAAATAATAGCAAATTAAAATTAAAGGTCTTTTAAAATTTAAAAAAATACTTTTTGCGCATTTTTTTCAATAAAAATTTGTTATTTTATATACAGGATGTTGACTGATATAATATATTAGTTACTATGATACCAACTTTCTTATTTTAAATGAAACATTGGTTATATTATAAAATTTTTGGATTCTGCACAAAATTCCCAGAACTTTGATATATTGCATGTTATACCTAGTTTTCATTAACTTATTTTAGGATACAGAGTGGTTAATGAATAGATCACTCTCTGTGTGTCTCCTTATGACTTTAAAAGGTTCTATACCTAATTTCATAAAGAAGAGTTAGTTCATTTTCGTATCTCAACTTATTTTTAATAATGTATATATAGCTAAGATATGTAGGTACCTATATTCTTTTAAAATACATATGTCAAATAAATGGAACCTACCTATATGTTTACCAGGTTGTAAAGGTTATATATTTAGAAGTTAATATAGAAGGAATTGTGCCTTTAATACATTGTATATTCAAAACAGTTAAATAAAAGCATGACAATCCAATACATTAAAGTTCTTTGAATTTTGTATTGGATCCAATAATTAAATAATATACCTGATGTTCCATCTAAAATAATAAAGTTGGCATCAGTATTTACATGACATCACACTCTGTATAACACATTTTTATTGGAAACATATGCGCAACAAAAAAAACCAGAGCTTTTCGAGGAACTATCCATCACCTAATAAATAATTTTTATATAACTGTGCTGAATAATGCATTTAGAAATGGGGAAATTATTCATTTATAGATATTACAAAGAAAAGGTCTCTAAAAGGTTTTTGAGCAAGCCAAAAAAATCACATTATAAGGCATGAATGAATCAAATATGTAGCAACTTTTTTGTAGATGTATTATTGAAAAACAAACTGAAAAGTTATTACTATAAAGAGGGATCTGTATAGCTGTGGCTATGCTTGACTTAAATAAAACAACGATTAGATGTAAAAAAATCACAAATTTTATTAAAATTATTTTTATTTTTTAAATGTTAATATAATTTGGTACATTTGTATTTGTAATATTTTCTAAGTAAGTTTTTATATAAATAAATAGTCTAATTATAAATGTACCATTAGATAAAACTTTGAAAACAATTAGGACCGAATTACAAAATTATAGATTAACAACTAGAACCAAATTAAATGTATCAGCTATAAAGGAACTGTTGACATTATCTACTGACAACACTTATTTTCATCTAAACAATGATTTCTACAAACAAAATTTTTGTGCTGTGCTTTAAATCCATTATTAGCTAATATATAGATGGAAGACTTCAAAACAAACATTCCTAATCAAAATTTAAAGCCCACAATACGTTGGAAATATGTAGATGATGTGTTGGACACATTTCTGATTAGTATAAATAAAAGGTAAAAGGAGGAGTCAATAAAATTTACAATGGAAAAGAAATAAAATAACTCGTTACTTTTTCTGGATGTTTTAATTTCAAAGGAAAATAGTGGATATGGGACTCATGTATACAAAAAACCAACACATATGAACATAATATATCTAAATTATAAATCAAATCACAACATAAATGTTAAAAACGGAGTCATTAAATCATTATATAATAGAACTAAAATTGCCTGTTCTAATGACAATTCGTTTTTGGAAGAAAAATAATTATTAACATCTATTTTAGTAACCTAAAGTAACCTAGTTATTAAAGGCAACCTCACACTGTGCAAAAATTGGAGAGGAATAACCTTGCTTACTGTCATAAATAAAATTTTCACGACCATCATACTGAAAAGAATAACAAACAAGGTTGAGTTTCGAGCTAATCAAGCAGGCTTTAGACCAGAATCCTCCTGCATAGACCACATTAATACTGTGAGGGTAATAATGGAACAATCGGTTGAATGGAACACACCCCTATACATGATTTTTGTTGATTTTGAACGTGTCTTTGATAGCTTGTCTCACGCTGCTGTATGGAAAATTTTAGAGCTAAGAAACATCCCGCAAAAAATAATTTCTATTATAAAGTCACTATATACTGATGCGAAATGCAGCGTGACACACAATGGGATCAACAGTGACGAATTCGACGTACTTACTGGAGTTAGACAGGGATGCGTGCTTTCTCCGTTTCTTTTTAACATAGCTATAGACTATGTTCTCTCCAAACTAGACTCCGACACAAGAGGGATACAATGGACGTTAACCACACGCCTAAGCGATCTAGAATATGCGGACGATATCTGCCTATTAGGTTAAAGGTTCCAAGATCTGGCTTACCAATTGGAAACACTTTCCACTGAAGCCAATAAAATAGGTTTGAAAATCAATATTAGTAAAACCAAGTCCATGAGAATAAATGCAAGGAACAACACGCTATTTACTATCGACAATATGCAGATTGAAAATGTGGAAAACTTTACGTATCTTAGAAGTGTCATAACAGAAAACGGAGGTACAGAAGACGATATTCGTATGAAGATACGAAAAGCCCAACAAGCTTTCAGCACGCTCAACCCTGTTTGGAGATCTGGCGAGTATACTACAAGGACAAAGATCCGAATATTCCGATCAAATGTCATGTCTGTTCTACTCTACGAATGTGAAACCTGGAAAGTGACAAACACCCTCACAGACAAACTGCAGGTCTTTGTTAACAAATGTCTACGAAGAATTGTTCGTATATTCTGGCCTAACACCATCAGAAACGAAGATCTGCTGCACCTGACAGAACAAAAGAGGGTACAAAATGAAATTAAGTCCAGAAAGTGGGGTTGGATCGGTCACACACTCCGAAAAAATAGTTCCAGTATCGCAAAGACTGCCCTAGAGTGGAATCCCCAAGGGAAAAGAAAAAGAGGTCGCCCAGTACAAACTTGGAGAAGATCCATTATGGACGAGATAAGAGGCCAAGGAAAGTTTTGGAATGAGTTGAAGGCCTTAGCGCAAAATAGAACCCGATGGCGCGTTTTCACTGAAGCTCTATGCTCCACTTAGGAGTTCAAGAACCTTATATATATTTTAGTAAAAAATGATTATCCGATGTCGGACGTCATGCGTATGCCTGTCAGTAATTTTCCTGACTCAAACTCATAATAGGCAACCAACATTACGCGGCTCAGAGTAGTGGGTCAGACTCTATAATAGACATTAGTCAAACCTGAGGATTTTTTCATGTACAGCGTCTGTGCGCATAAATTCGCAAGTCAGAATGCGCCTTAAGGAAGTAAAAGTTCGTTGTGGAATCTCATGTGGTGTTGCAGCAAGGGGAAAAAGAAGGAAAAGAAAGTAGGAGCGTTGTTGACAAGGTTGGATTAATTTTAAACAGCAACATTTTTAAAAATAAGGGTTTTAAAAATTAATTTAAATGCCCTTAAAGAACCTTCAAAATGGTTTTTTATGTACTTCATAGCTTAAAAGCTAACCGAGTTAAGAGTTAAAAACGCGTTTACTGGAGCACTGTAAGGTACATATAATGTGCTATTAAGGCATAGACAGGGTCATATTATAAGGGTTATTTTTTTTTAAATAAAATAAATTCAAATCATTTTGATTAAAATAATTATTGTATTTATAGTTCAATGAAATAAAAAATACTACAACCACTATTTAAATTTCTTCGCAAGGGGTGGTTTTTATAAGGGTAGAAATTATGTATTAAAAAATTAAAACAGAGATCTGTGCCGTTACTTACCAATAAAGCAAGTATCGGCACAGGTCCAATTTTAAAGTGGAGAGTAAGTCTAACCTAAATACAAATTTTCATGTAAATCAGTGGAAACCACTTATATTCAATGACGTTGTTGTAATTATAAGTAATCTAGGGGGTAATATTTAGGGGTTACACAGATAACATCTTAAATTATGTGATTTATTGTTAATTAATACTCATTTACTTCATTAAACGATGATTTGACTCAATTTCTCACTGTAATTTACAATTATACGATTTTTTTGTAATAGGGGGTTTTTCACATTTAAAAAATAAAAAGCAACCAATTTCATTAAATTCGGTGGTGACACGGAAAATTACAGTGACAAGTGACTCGACAGTGTCAGGAGTAGGCTGATTGAGACCTCAGTGCCATCTGAGGGTTCTTGTATTTCTACAGAACACGATATTCGTACGTCACGAGTGAGGGGAGTAGGCAGATTGAAACCCCGAACTCCAACGGAACCGTATCCCTCTTGATAATGGCTCCAAAACTTGGTTTTCCGGAGAACTTAGTAATTTTCATATATTATATATATATATATATATATATATATATATATATATATATATATATATATATATATATATATATATAAGAAATACTGGAATACTATATATATATATATATATATATATATATATATATATATATATATATATATATATATATATATATATATATATATATATATAGAACAAAGGGGAGGAATGTGTAATTCAAAGTAGAGCACTTTTCAATTTTATATTCGTAATATATGATATTCTGATATATTACGAATATAAAATTGTCAAGTGCTCTATTTTGAATTACACATTCCTCCCCTTTGTTCTAAATTCTCAGGTGAATTGTCAGAAATATTATAGAAAAAAAAGACGATATAAAAAAAATATTGCTCAGCAATATTAAATTTTATGATAAATGGTTTCGCAGTGAATATATAAATATTTAGATCCAGGCCCATTCATCTTTCTTCGCTCTCGGTAATAGGGTGATGTTTATATGGCTGTTACGAGACAGCATAATCAATTGTTAAAGGGAAGAGGCCCGAGGGATTACTTTGTGTTGAAAGTAGTTAAAGAAGTCGTGAGCAGAATATAATGTGATATATTTTATGGTTTTGATAATAAAATTGTTCCAACATATTATACATATATAATCCTTGCTATTCGTGGTTGCCGGGGGTGTCAGTTTGCTGTTTTCGCGTTGCTATTATTCGCCCATTCAGTGTAAAAGTTGACAAAAAACTGCCTTCAAGTGCAAATGGCATAAATAAAAATATTTATAGTTTTCACTTTATATGTTTCTATGTGTTAATACTGACTCATTGCTTTAATGTTTGAAGTTATACTTCTACACGCGCGGTCGTACACTGCACGGGAGAGAATCGGTGAAATCATTACATATGTAAGATATGAGTAAGAGAGAGACAGAAGATATATTTTGTCTCTCTTTCTCTATCGGGAATAAAAATGTTCCTTTTGTAAATATATTTAATATTTATTAATACTATTATTATTTAATATTAATTCGGTAGATTTATACATTTGTCCAAAATCTTTTACAAATAAATATTCTTCCTGGAACTTCTATGATTCGTAATAACCTTTCCATTTTTGGAATACAATAAATAAATAAACACAAACACAAAATACAACCAAAACACTGACATCTTAATAATGTTCTTGTCAAATAATGACATTGATTAGCTAGCTTATTATTTAAGGTTACTGATCGAATGAGTTGAAGCGCGGTGTTTAGAACCACAAGTCGCGAGTTCGATCCCAATGAGGGAATATATTTTTTTTAATTCATAATATCATATTCAATTCATAAATTTAAATCATAATATCTTTTTTAATATTGTTTCGATAATTTTATACATTATTTAATTTTCCAAACTATTTTATTTATCATTGAATATTTAGTACATATAGTAGTCATGGGCGTAGAGATGAAAGGGACAAATATAGTGATTGTTATTTTAAATTAAAAATGTAAATATTTATATGTATGGAGATAAATCTCACAAAAGGTCGATTTTATTTTTAAATTAAGATTTTTTATAATATATATGTTACTAGTGACTTTATCCATCTAGGAAGAAAGAGTTATTCTTTCACCGAGAGTTAATTTAATAAGATTTTCACAATTTAGTGATCATTTAGTAATGATTGTGCAGATTGACTCCCATATAAATTTGTAACGGCGAACCCGTGTATAGAAGTATAACTTCTACCGGCAGTCCCACTGGACTGCCACACCCGTTTTTTTTTTAGAAGTAGATCACCTATCCCTCCATGCCTTAGGATAGTTTTTATTCTAATTTGATTGTCGCTAATATATCTTCCTCTATGACTATATCATTAATGTGCTCGATATCTACCTTTTATTTGATTAAAGTTCATATATCATTAATGTTGTTTTTTTAATTTCTCGTTTTAATCCTACTTATTTTTTCAATATCTATCATACCATTCATACTTTGTTTCTTTTAGTAGTTTTTGGTTAAGCATTTGTTATTTACTGCTTTCATCGTTCTATTTATATAATTTACACAGGGTCATTACAGGGTGAAATAAAACGTCGATGTGATCTAGCAAAAGTTGCCGTAAAAACGATGGCCAAAATATGGAAGGACTCTCAAATTTCACAAACTCTAAAAATGAGGATGATCAACTGCTAGATATTTTCAATACTAACATAAGGATGTGACTCTTGGACCCTACGACAAGCAGAAAAAGAAAGATATATAGATTAAATGTTTTGCTGAAGAATAATAATTCGATTTGAAATGAGCTAAAAGTCAGCAAATGGCTATTCAACAAAGTCCATCTCCAACAATTAAAAAATACTTTGGGTATATTATAAGAGCAGATACAGAAAACATGGAAATACTTATTATTCAAGAAGGAGAGATAGAAAGCCGAAGATCACGAGGAAGTTTCCCAACAAGATAGATGGATCAAATTACAGTATTAAGCAAACGACCTATGCATAATTTAAAATAAATGACCAGAGATGGAGAATCTTCGTATTGGAGAACCGTCTCTTGCCGTTTTTACTCCTCTATTTGTTGTCATTCGGCTTATATGATCGTTCCATTCTACTCTTCTATTTCTTACCCAGTCCTTGATGTTCTTCACCTTGCACACACGTCTTGTATCTGTACTTCTAGCTCTGTTCTACAGTATCTTACTATAAATTTTTCATCTCTGATGTCTAACATATTTTTTGTCCTGTCTGTGTTAGGTCGTGTTTCTGCCGCGTATGTCATTATTGGTCTGATGACTGTTTTGTAAATTCTGCCTTTCGTTTCTTTCCCGATATTTTTATTTCTCGATATTGTTTTATTTAGATAGCCTGCGGCTATGTTTGCTCTTCTATACACTTGATCTTCCAGTTAAATGTCGAGCTTACCGTAGCTAGATAATGTGATGCCTAGATATTTAAACTCCATCACTTGTTCTATTATCTGACCTTCTAGCTTCAATTTACCTCTTAGTCAATTTGCTGTTATAACCATGCATTTTGTCTTTTTGTGGAAATTAAGATATTAAATTTTCTGGCGGTTATATTAAATTGGTGCAGCATACGTTGTAAATCATCTTCACTCTAAGAGAGTAGTATTGCGTCGTCGGCATAGCAGAATATTTTAAGTTATTTTTCTCCCATTTGGTATCGTTTTTTAGTTCTTGCTTTTTTTATTATTTCATCCATAATCAGGTTGAACAATAGAGGACTCAGGGAATCTCAATGTCGTGTGCTTTTGCCAGCTTCAATAGGGTCAGTTATTTCTTCTTTTACTTTTACTTTTATTGTGTTGTTTGGGTATCCTCTAGAACTGGACCTGTAGAAATAATCGTTTTGATTATTTCTAGAGTCTCTTGCGGACAATAAGTGGATTACTTCCTTTAATTTAACCCGATCAAGTGCCTTCTTAAAGTCCACAAAACATAAATTTTTTGTATAAATATGCAAAATCCCCAGATATTTACATAAAATATGCAAAATATGCAATAGACTACTAATGAGCATCTGCTGGTCTGCGAACAACTACAGAAAATCTGTACCCAATAAGACATAAAGTAATAAAAATACAAAGAGCTATGGATGTGAAAGCTCACAATCTGCCTGAAAACTGAAGAGGACACAAAAAAAGTATTTGTTTGTTAGTTTTTCAGAATCTTACTATAGGTAGGTAATCAAATCATCAAAATAAACAAAACAGGTTTAAAAATTAAGTCAATGAAGAACTGTTTCCATTAATTATTCGAAATTTGGCACATATTGACTTAATACACCGACTCGTAATGCCACGTTTTTAGCTTTTTCTCATTTACAAAGGATTCGTGGTTACCTTATACAAAAACTAAAGTTAAATAAAGATATTTCTGTGTTTTAAACAATATTTGTGTTGAATAAAAAAAGAGAAGAAAAATTTCATAACGTTATTGTTACTTTACACGATGCCGGCAAATTGAATTTTTTAATAAAATTCTCACAAATTATACCTCATTTTTATTGCAGAGGATACAACTGCCTGAAATTTAATAAATAAATTTATTACAAAGACACAAAACAAAACAAAAACAACGCCATCTTGAGAATCTCTCCCGGATAATCCGCATTCTGCTGTATTTGAAATTCCTCGCTTTATTCCACTTGACAATTACATTCATAAAGACTGTTTAAACCCATTGAAAGAACGGTTAAGTTAGATAGTCAAGCTTTTAGATACGGGGTGTTTGGTGTCATCTGCTTTAATATTTTTGCACGACGGAGTAATAACTATAAATAAAAATTGTATTAAGGTCTCATATGGTATATCATAATGTTCCCTTTTTAAAGAATTTACTTTCTTAGTGACATTATCGTTACATAAACATATATTAAAATAAGTGGCGGCATCTAGTGTATCGAGTTTCAAAAATATTCAGTCTCAGTCAGTTCATACTCAGTCTCCCGAGACTGAAGCCCTGAAGAAGACGTCGAAAGCTCGAGGCAATGATAATCAACGCGGTTCAAGCCGGAAGACTGATGAGATTAATTTCTGTAATAGTACTAATCTTAGCTCTATAATATAAAATTAGTATTTCTTGTGTTTAGGTTCAATAAGTAATATTAAATTTGAAACTAGATTTTATTGTGCCATTGAAATCGACGTTTCGGCAGGAAACCCTTACCTTTGTCAAGATTCTAAAATGTACAAGATAAGGAACAAAAAGTTATTGTAAAATGTATAAAAAAAAAACTTACCAAAACGTGAAACGGGACACTGACATTAATGGGTAAATGGGCATAAAAAGGTAAAGTGGAAATATGTTCTAACTTTAAAAGTCTTTTATGGCGTTATATTTATTACTATTTAAGTCAGATTGAAATATATTTTATTTAGGTTATGTGTACCTTTTTTGTCATTGATTGCGTTGGTATTTCTTTTTATTTCTATTGATTCGTATATCTCCCTCTTCTTTTTGTTTTGCTCAGTTTTAAAAATTTTGATGTTTTTGAAGTCAAATTTATGCTTCTTCTTATTTTCATGTTTTGTGATCGCAATGTTGTTCTTGTCATATTTGTGAGAACGAATTCTGGATTGAAGCAGTTGACTGGTTTGATCAATATAGACACCTTCACAGTTAATGCATGGTATCTCGTAAACAACATGTGATTTTTTGAGTTTTGGAGTTTGCGTTTTTAGTTTAGTGAAGTATTTATCGATCTTTAGTATGCAAACATTAATACAGAATTGTTTAGATCAAAGGAAGGATGTTTTTGTCTGTTTCATCGATTATGAAAAAACATTCGATAATGTAAAACACGAATTGATGATAAAATACCTACAAAAATTGGGATTGGAACAGGGATATAAGAATTATCGCCAATATGTATAGGAACCAGACAGCAACAGTACGTCTTCAAAATTTCAACGAAACAGAAGATTTCTCCATTAAAAAAGGAGTATGGCAAGGTTTTATACTGTCTCCAATGCTGTTCAATTTATAAGTAGAAAAAGCCTTCGCAGAAGCAGTGGCAGACTCTAATAAGGGTATTAAAGTTAACGGCATATTTATTAATAACATCAGGTATGCCAATGATACAGCCATAGTGGCAGATAACATTGAAGATCTTCAATGCCTTTTAAATGATCTAACTCTTGCAAGTAAAGCTCGGGGTTTGAAAATAAATATCAAGAAGACAAAAACAATGCTTATAAGTAGAAATGATTACCCCAACGCAAAGATATATGTCTCTGGAGAAGAAATCGAACAGATCAGGCAATTTAAATACTTGGGTTGTTTGCTGAACGAGGGTTGGGACTCCGAGAATGAAATAAAGAGCAGAGTTGAACAAGCCAGAAATGCTTTTTTGGGGCTTCGTAAGTTTCTGACTGATCGCAAATTGGACTTCAACCTCCGATACAAGATGCTTAAGTGTTACGTGTGCCCTGTTCTCTTGTACGGAATGGAAGCATGGACGTTAAAGGCCAGTTCCATTAACAAACTTGAAGTGTTTAAAATGTGGTGCCTGCGTCAAATGCTTAGACTATCATGGACTGACAGGGTCAGAAATGAAGAAGTACTCAGAAGAGCGGACTTACAGGATAGGAAACTTTTTAGTTATGTAAAAAGTAAGAAGACTGCATACTTGGGACACATATTACGAGGAGAAAGATATACTTTTCAGCAACTGATACTCAAAGGGAAGATAGAGGGTAGGAGAGGTCTGGGACGTAAAAAAATGTCATGGCTGCGCAATATTCGACAATGGACTGGAATCCACAGCTACAAAATGCTTCGCAATGCTGCTTAAAACAGAATTATTTAATCCTGACTAATTTAACATCTCACGTGATAAGACGATGTACGGTGGACGCCTACGCAGAAATGCACGGCACCTTAAGAAGAAGAACAAGTATTTATTTAAAAGGTTGTTGCCTTTGTGAGTCACTGTTCTATTTGGCTAAAAGATTCGTTAGTTGTTCAGGTAACCTTTTATATATAGAAAAGTTGTATACGTAGTCTTGATACTGTTGGGTTTATTGTTATTTATATTGTTGTAACTTTTATTTAGTCTTGATTTAAAAATAGTTTCGATTATATGTTCGGGATATGCATTATTTAGGAGGGATTTTTTTACATTTTTTATTACAGTTTTATAGATCTATCAGCAAGACTTATAATTACAGACTTCTTATGGCAGAACGGATGATGAGATTTATAGTTGAGATATCGTGAAGACCATGTTTCTTTTCTAAACCACATAGTTTAACTGTGTTATTAACGCAATGTAAGGTGATATCCAGAAGATTTATTTTATTATTTTGTTCAATTTCTATAGTAAACTTTAGTTTTGGATGTAACTGTTAAAATTATCTAAAATTTCGTTCATTTTATTTGTTGGGATAGCACAGATCATCGAGCAAAAAGACAAAAGAGGGAATCTAATCGTTATTAAAAGGAGACCAAAAAAGTGGCCTCTGATGGTGGACATATCCGGAAATGCGAATGCGCCAAATTTAAATTTCATGACACTTCACAATAATCATACAGTGGTGTAGGGGTTCTAATTTATCTATTTATTTGTTATATTACATAATATTAATATTACATAATATTAATACATTTTAATGTTAAAGTTTTAATTAAATAATAATAATAACAATAATAGTCTAAAATGTGAAACAGTTGTTAAAAAACTTGAATACAAATACAAGTAATCTTTCATGTGACAGTTGGGACAAACAATAACATCAGCAATAACATAACCCAACTAAATTTGATTTCTTAAACAAGGAAAGAGTCTCTCTTTCCTTGTTTAATGTGGCCTCTCAAGATGGCACTTCCTGTCTAACAATATTTTTGCCCCTACTACCTTTACATTTCCTCTTTTCTCTTTTTGCTCGATGGCACAGATACAGTCATTGATCTAGCGGTAGAATAATGGTACATTAAAATCTAAATGACCCATGACAGATTCTTCTAAATCTTCCAGAATCAGTTGAGCAATGACACCAGAAATACTTGCGATCATTGCGCATCAATTTGATGGTATATTTCGTCCTTGTATGTTGAGTTTAATATTAACTCTACAGATGATTGGAATTCTTGCAATGGGATGTTAGTGTACTCTTTTACGTCATTCCACTTCTTTTTAATGATGTCAGTGGCAAGTTTTATTAGTGTATAGTGAAATGACATTTAAAGATATTAATTTATAGTTATTTGGTACGTGAATGTTTTTAATTTTAGAAATAAGATCATTGGTATCTTTAATACAATAAGAATTTTTACTTGTGACAAAAACAAGAACAATAACACTATGTGAAAAACTTTGCAATGAGATATATAGAGAAAGATCAGAGAAACAAAACAGAAAGAACTGGAGAAAAAATGCCAAGAAATCTAAATTCTACAAAGTAAATACGATGAAATTTCAGACAAATGTAAAAACAGAAGAGTAAGTAACCTTGTTGTTAATGACAATGAAGAGGTAATCGTGGACAAAGAGAGTATGAATAATACCTGAAAAAATTACATTCGAAATTTATTTTTTGATGAAAGGGAGAACCAGTCCCCAATACCTACGGAAACAGGACCATCTATACTAGTGGCAGAAGTAAGAGCAGCAATAATATCACTAAAAGAAGGGAAAGCTCCAGGACCAGACGGAGTACAGTCTGAATTTCATAAACTTCATGATAATGATGCAAAATCTTCAATAATATTAAGGCACACAGGCAATATTAAAAAAGATTGGCTAGTCTCAGAATTTATTATGTTACCAAAGAAACAGGGAGCGAAAAGGTGCGGAGAATATAGACTAATAAGTCTAATGAGCCATACACTAAAACTTTTTCTTAAAATATACAAGCTATGCGAAGAGAGAATACAAGACACACAGTTTGGATTAATAAAAGGCGTAGGTATGAGGCATGCATTGTTTAGTCTACAGGTATTATTCCAAAGATGCAGATATATGACTTGCGATATCTGCGCCTAC
Source organism: Diabrotica undecimpunctata (assembly GCF_040954645.1). Classification (NCBI taxonomy): domain Eukaryota; kingdom Metazoa; phylum Arthropoda; class Insecta; order Coleoptera; family Chrysomelidae; genus Diabrotica; species Diabrotica undecimpunctata. Next base: position 125,093,119 of record NC_092811.1, read on the forward strand.
TTTGTGAACTACCAAAAAGCATTTGACACAGTTAAATATCGAAAAATGATGGATGTTCTAACAAAAGCCCAAATAGATGATAAAGACCGGCGTATAATATAACATTTATACTGGAACTAATCAGCCACAATAACAACAAATCTTGGAGATGAACCTACGGAAGCAATCCAAATTCTGCGAGGCGTTAGACAAGGATGTATACTTTCACCTATATTATTCAACCTATATTCAGAGGAAATATTTAGTGAAGCCTTGGAAAATTGCAAACATGGAATCCTTTTAAATGAAGAACGCCTAAACAACATTCGCTATGCAGATTGCACCGTTATTTTTGCTGACGAAAGTAAATGAAGTACGTAAAAGATTTGGACTACAAGTAAACATATCAAAAACTAAATTTATGATCATCAACAAAAATAAAATTAGAGACGTCCAACTGCTTATCAAGAATACACCAGTGGACCGAGTAAAACAGTTTACCTATCTTGGAACAGTAGTAAACGAACAATGGAATCACTCACAAGAAGTAAAATGTAGAATAGAGAAGGCTAGGAGTGCATTCAACAACACGACCAAACTCTTTAAAAGCCACAACCTTAATCTGGAGATAAAAGTAAGGCTCCTACGATGTTATATCTTCTCGATATTATACTACGGAGTTGAATCCTGGACACTCACTGAAGCGATGGAGACAAAACTTGAAGCCTTCGAGATGGGGCTATACAGAAGAATCCTAAGGATATCATGGACGGACAAGATAACCAACGAGAATGTACTACGAAGAATGGGAAAGAAAGAGAAGTGATGTATACGATTAAAAGGAGAAAGTTAGAATATCTCGGACACAAAACGAGAAACGGCACTAAATGCAGATTACAGAAAATAATCCTTCCAGACAAAGTATTCGGAAAGCGAGGAATTGGGAGAAGAATATCATGGTTATGAGGAAATGGTTCTCTACAACAACTAATCTATTTAAAGCATCAGTTAATAAAATAATTATAGCCAGAATGATCGCCAATATTCGAAACGAATAGACACCGAAAGAAGAAGATGTATATATATATATATATATATATATATATATATATATATATATATATATATATATATATATATATATATGTGAATACCATATTTTCAAATACCATCTATCTTCTGGAATTCGGCTTAAGAGGCCGTACCAGTTAAGTCATTTTGTTACTATGATATTTATTAGATCTATATAAACCTCAGATCTTGGTCTTATTTCATGATTACTGACTCGCTTCAACTTAGTTAATCCGCAGTTTATCCAAAAAATACTTAAAATTTATTTCCAGGCCCCATAAGACATATTCTTTATTAAGGTTTCCGACCATGCAGTGGGCGTCTCTTCGTCACATGCTAGAAAAACTTGATCATCGCAAAGCTAATGGAGAGCAGTGTGTCGCTATTTACTTCAACACCCATTCTACCACATCCAAACCCATGGCCTCATCAAACTCTGGGGCTCAATGCAAAATCAAACACAAAATACCAACAAACGCCTCCTACAAAAGAATAACTGTTTCCCACTTAAGTGGTAGCTTGGATAGTACCCTTGTAAGTTAACGTGTCGGTACATGTGGGCTTTATGCCCGTTAAAATAGTTTAATAGTAAAATATTAGTTAAATTTTTTTTTTACATTCAAATATACTACACATTTTTACTTTAATCAACCAAAAATCACCTGATATATATACACTTTTTATAAAATGTAAAACTATGTTACATGATATTTTAAAACTGTAATCAAATTTTACTTTATTACGGTTATAGCTTCGTTAAATATTTTTTTCTATATTGGTTTTGTTATTTTTAGCTATAAAACATATACAGGCATTTTTAATTATTTTTCGCACATAAAAACAACATGATTCTGTTTTTGAAGTAGTTGTTTAATTTTTCGAACGACTCATGTTTTTAGTTTGTGCCGCGTAGCGACCATTTTGTAAAATATTTTGGATTGCAAATAATTTATCGATTTTAAAAGTTTACTGGAATAAAAAGCAAAATAACATTTTATTCAAAATGTAGGTTAATATGGAGATATGATGTTTGTTTGCATTGCCATGTTTGTCAACTGACAACATTCCTTGGATAATTCTAGAAGTCATCGAGAGATACAAATATATTATGCAGATATGTTATTCTAAATTTCTAAATGGGGCTGTGTTCAAAAATCCTTGAGAGTTATATTTAGAAGTTAATTTCTACAACAGTCAAGTGTTTTGCCTCATGAAATATATATATATATATATATATATATATATATATATATATATATATATATATATTGTTATGCTATGTAAAATTGACAATAGTATTGGTTTGCTCTTAATATATTTCAAAGTACAAAATATAATAATTCAAGTAATTCAACTAATAAACTATAAAAGATATTTCGAAGAAATGAAAACCCATTATCCTGGATGACCTGCAGTAAACAAAATTTAAGATATGCATATATTATTTTCTTTGTAAAATATATTCGAGTGACGTGAGTGAGCTTAAGTGAAATGAACAATGCAAGCAGGTTTTCCAAATGGACTTGTATAGTGAATAAGACAATAGAATAGAATATTTAGAAATTATATTTCTCCGTTAGTTCTTAAGAATTTGTAGAAACCGATTAGCATGTTAATAGTTTTTAGGAAATTTATAATTGTAGGTAAAATTGTTGTTTGTTATCTAAATGGTAGATGGGAATAAGTGTGACGAACTCTGATTGGAGGAGATTTAAAAAAGTGGAATAGATATGTAGGAATGAGAGTTTAGCTAGATTTTTGAGGGAGAAAAGATAATGAGTTGTTTTCCAAGGGTGCAAGGCGAACAGTCGTTGTTCTCTGGTGGTTCCCAAGTGACAGTTAGCATTAGAAGTGAACGTTTGTGAGTTTTCTTGGAGTAAGTGTATCTGACGGAGGCTGCTCCAGTAAAATATTGTAAGTTATACTTTTCTATTTATATATTCCAAGAGTCACTGTTCAGGCCGGAACGAGAGATTCAGTTTATCGAGAGGAGAAGAGACTAGCATCTTTTGAACGATACGTGCATTTGAAGGAGATCATTAAAGACGAGAGGCTCGAAATAATTTGTTGTAAGATTGCTGATTACCTAGGGAACTGCTAAGAATAGATAGTGTAGGCTACAAGGAACAAGGATTTGGACAACTCATCATCAGAGAGATAGTTTTTTTCCATTCATCAGTTTTTCTTGATTAACAAAGTTTTTTTAGAAAAGATAGAAATATTTTGATCAGGAGATTTAGAACAACAATTTTGATTCGAAATTTTAATTTATATTGTATATAACATTCATTTGTGAAGGTTCACGTACGTAGAACAAAATTTTGATAATCAATATATGAGATATTTTTTGTTGAAGATATTTGAGTATGAATTTTATTTCAATATATAATGTTGTATCATATATGTTTTTTATTATTCCGGTATTCTTTAGACCTTACCTATCATATGTAAAGCATAGATATTGAAGCACAAATATAACCCTGAGATAAGAGAATTAAATAGTGTGATAAAATCATAATTGCATCATTTAAATAAGTTTAATTAATTAATTAATTAGCTAATTAATTGCTTGGCGCACCTCTGACTTCTAATATCACATTAACTGGCGCCCAACGTGGGCGCCACGTATATATATATATATATATATATATATATATATATATATATATATATATATATATATAGCATGTTAACGTGTAGGACAGGATCACTACAGGAGCAATGCGACCAATTTGTGGCATTAGAGTTAGAAGACCCTGATGGTTTCCAGGGCAACAACTACAATAACCAAGAAGGAAGCTACAGCTACCTGGGGAAAGGAATTCCAGACGTTTAAACGTAAATACGGTTGCCTTCCATCGATATACCTTTTTTGGTTTTCCGTTTAGCGAGATATGCCATTACATTCTACTTTTTTATATTCACTCTTATTAACTAGCATAATTAAATATTAACTATTCACATCCAGATGTCAGTAAAGTAAACCTTTGCAGTTCGGGGATTCCCTTGTTACATGATGTCCCTATTACATCATTGCGAGTTTCGCATTGAAAGGTATAACCTGTTATTGTTTTAAAATAATTTTTCTCCTAGCGGTGCTTAATTTTATAATAAGTTGTTCAAAATTTTGCTGATTCCAAGTTGCAGTATAAAAGCAGCACGGTTTTCCAATTGAACGATTTCAAGTGAGTGTCGTAAAGTTTTATGTTTCATTAGAAAAGGTTTTTGCCCTTAGGAAAAGGAGAAGGATCTACTGCAATTGGAAAACATTTTAATTTAGGACAATCAACTGTAGAAGCAATCAAGAAGAATGAAGTTGCAATAGAAAATCCATTTCTGGTACAAAATTAAGCACCAATTTTTCATCTTACTCAAGGTATGTATAATTGAAAAAAACAGAAAGGGCCATCGCAATTTGGATTGAGGAACTAATTCAAAGAAGAATTCCTGTAAGTGGTTATCCAGAAAAAGCTCTTCAGTTTTATGAGTTAATGAAACAGTGTGAGCCACCAACTTCCACTTCCCAAGCTGATAAAAAATTTTCAGCTAGCAAAGGATGATTAACCGGGTTTATAAAAAGAAATGTATTTTATAATATCAAAATCACAGGAGAGAGTGCTACATTAGATAAAATAGCAACAAAAATATTTCCACAGGGGCTAGCGAAAATCATTGAAGATGGGGACTACTGTGCCGATCAAGTATTTAACGCTGATGAAACGGGACTGTATTGGAAAAATATGCCTAACCGTACTTACATCGCAAAGGATGAAAACACTGCAAGTGGACATAAAGTAAGTAAAGATCGAGTAACATTATTACATACTTTGTAACAATACATCAAGAGGTAGGATGTTGACACCGATCTTAACCTTTAACTACGGGCTACGGTGTACTCAGTACACCAGTCGCAGTAAATTGGCCGCTATTTCTGATAAGCACTGGTTGCGCACGTGTCCCTCTACCTAACCTATCTCTGATGTGTCAGCTATAAACCTCAACAGTTGTAAAATTGATTGCTGCAGAGATAGATTGACGGTTGGAAAAATTCAGAAGTTTACCAGTGGCGTATGTAGTACACCAAGCACCTAGTTATGTAAGTAAATTTTGTGAGATTTATATTACGTTTATCTACTAAAAAATAGCATTATTAATGTATAGCGACTTATATGTAACAAAAGCTAGACATTTTGCAACGTTTTGAATAAAAGAATTTGTAATTTGTTATTAAAATTTTAATAAAACTTTCATTTTATTATAATAAAACTAGTTTTATGATAATACATTTGATCAAATATTTTATTTTAGCATTTTCTCATAACTTAATATATCGTTATCTATTTGGATATTTGTGAGTACCTATTATTGGACTATTTAACGACCTTCTAGTTGTTTTTGTGGTCTTGTTTTTTCATGTTCTTTCTTCCATAGCAATACGGTCATGTCTCTTTGAAATATTAATTAGAAATAAATAATAAAAATTACAAATGTTGCCTCTATATATTTCTCGTAACGTTTATAAATCGAGAGGTACTACAAAATATTTACTTTGCAGGGATCGTGTACCAGTAAGAAATCCCCAAAAACTCTCAGAAGATGAACTTAGAGCTATGGCTCAAGCTATATTTGAGGAAGAATCTGATGAAGATGTTGGTGGAGACCCAGATACTTCAGACGACGAGCTAATAGAAAAAACGGAGCACAACACTGAATCAGAAGTTGATCTGAATGACGAAAATCAATATACGATTGACTCGGACACAAACAGTAACATTGAAAACAGTTCAGATCTTGATGAAGACAATGATTATTTTATAGCAAAAGACAGAAAAACTAAATGCTATAAGAAATCTCTTCTTAGCAAATTTACTAAAACTCCTTCAAAAAATATTGTCAAGATATTTCCTGGGCCAACAGTTTGTGCGAGAGATGTTACTACGGAACTAAGTGCTTTTGAAAAACTCTTTACAAATGAAATCATAGAAAATATAGTTGAATGTACAAATTTGCAGATTGCAAAAATGCGATTAAATTATGAACGGCCAAGACGGGCTAAAGATACGACTAAACAGGAAATCTTGGCATTATTAGGATTATTATTTCTTGCAGGGACTAAAAAACAAAATCATACACACTTCCTCGAATTGTGGACAAAAGATGGTACCGGCCCAGAAATCTTTCGAGCCTGTATGAGCGCAGATCGATTTTTACTTTTGCTTGCTGCTCTTAGGTTTGACAACAAAGATACTCGAAAGGACCGAAAATCAATTGACAAACTTGCTGCCATTCGCTTTACTCTTGATACGTTTATGAAAAACTGTAGCAGCAACTATTCCTTGGGAGAAGAAATGACTATCGATGAAATGTTGATACCTTTTAGAGGTAGATGCAACTTTGTGCAATACATTCCAAGTAAACCTGCAAAGTATGGCTTAAAAGTGTTTGTGTTATGTGACGCGCAGACCTTTTATGTCACCAATTTTGAGGTGTATTGTGGTCAACAACCGGAAGGGCCCTACAAAAAATCTAACACACCAACGGATATTACCCATCGCCTGCTTCAACCTTGGAAAGGTAAAAACCGTAATTTAACATGCGACAATTGGTATACGAGTTATCCGTTGGCAATTGACCTTTTGAAGGAAAAGATAACGATGGTTGGCACACTTAAACGAAATAAAAGGGAACTACCTCCAGAGTTTTTACCAAGAAAAAACACACCAAATGGATCATCCACTTTTGGTTTTCAAAAAGAAGTTACCATTGTATCCTACACACCAAAAAAAAAATAAAGCTGTCATCCAATCTACCATGCACAGTAATTCTACAGTAGATCCCGAAACAGGAAAACCAATGATAATTTTAGACTACAATTCACATAAAGGAGGCGTAGACACTGTAGACAAAATGTGCAGTACCTATTCGGTATCCCGAAGAACACGATGGCCAATGGCATTGTTTTTTCAACTCCTGAATATTGCCGGAATTAACAGCCAGATCCTGTACAATGCTGCCAACATCGACAATCCTCAAAAATTAAGAAGAGTTTTTCTAAAAGAATTATCATTGGCATTGATAAGACCTCATCTTTCTGAGAGGGCGGAAATACAGAGTTTACCTCTGGATTTAAAAATATTCTTGAAGAAATACAAAAACGTACAAGACGACCACGATGAAGAACCACCAGCAAAAAAACGGGGGAGGTGCCATTGTTGTGGAAGGAGCAAAAATAGAGTTACAACAATATCTTGCAACAAATTTAATAGAATGGTTTGTAAAGAGCACTCTGTTACAATTTGTGCAAATTGTAATTTAGTAGACGCAAACGAGGAAGAAAACGAAAGTGAATAGCACACATATTCTCAAATATGTTCATTTGTGAATGATTATTTACTCCTAGTTTTTAGATTTATATACTAGTTTTATAATATTTTTAATGTTAAGCAAATATACAAGAATCTCAAGAAGGTTATTTTTAGAGAAAAAGAAGTGGTTGAGTTTTTGTTCTTATATTTGTTGCTAATCTTTATATTTTCGTTATGTATTATTTTTTATGTTAAGACATTCTCTTAAATATATGCCTAAATTTATTATATACAATATATGTACTAAAAATACCTAGTTGTGGATTTTATTTGCGTTTTTAGTCGGTGGTGTACAGAATACACCGCGCACGTAGTTATGACTAATGGAGGGGCGCCCGTAGTTAAAGGTTAATAAATAAATCTCTTAGACCACGTGCTTTAAAAGGCAAAGATTTACTTTGCAAGTAAAACAAAAAAGCAGTTCATGTTAGAAAATTGATAGAAAAACATTATGATTTAAACTGTAAAGAGTATTGAAGAATTAAGCTATTTTAAACACGATTTAGAAAGAGACAACTTAGAAAAACATCCACTGCAGACGAAGTTCATAAATAATTAGTTTACTTTCAACAACAATACTAGTAAAATAAACAGGTTCCCCTGTTTTCCTGTTTATCGACACGATATGAATAAAAAATATACATAGTTACAAAAACGAACAGAAATATGGACCAGCTTTTTTTAAGCTTTTGTATGAATTTCTTTCAGATATCGAAGTAATTTATTATGCAGCCTATTTCTTTAAATTTCTCGAAACTTTTTTGTTTTTGTCTTGGTTTTATGTAATTTTAGAAGATTACTTGACGTATACTTACTTTTTCAAGGCAAGTAATGTCTTTTTTATATGCGCTTTTCTGTGGAACCTATCCATCGCATAAAACAAGACCTCAAAACCTGTTATTTTTGTGTTCATGTTTCAATCTGAAATATGAAACAATTATTAATGGTTTTCTGTAGTAAATGTGATTAAACACCTTGGAATTATCAAAGAACTTGCGGCCATTTCCGAAATATAAAATAAAGCTACTTAAAATGCTGAAAGTATCAAATAATTTCCACCTAAGCTAATTCCTCATGAACGAGAAGTGCTAAATTGCTTGGAAAAATTAGTTCAACCTTAATTCTAAGCCGTAAATCTCGATGATTTAGAAGACAGGTCAAACCCAGCACCGAATTAAAGTTGCTGAAGCCATTAAAAGAGAGAACGAATATTTTTAGCTTAATAGGACAAACTGTGAAAACCGGTCTGAAATTTGATTCAAAGTTTCTTGTGAATATGTTGTGGGAGTAATAGTAATTAAAGATGAGTTCTAACCTAACTTCCTTTCACGTTTACACTAAAATGCATGGGAAGTTGCTAAAGCGGGTAAACTAAATTAAAGCACAGCTTGCAACACGCTGCGGGCAATTGAGTGGCGTAAGTTTGTTAACACACAAATCGGATGTATTGGGATTTCGTTCAGTTTTTTTCAAGAAATGGTGTAACGGAATTTACATTTTCAGCAATACCATTAATATTGTCAATATCCTACAAAGAGTAGTATTTTACTTGTATAGTGACACTTACGTGCTTAATTTAGTTTGAGTGAATGACAATTTAGGATTAGCAACTGTAGCTAATATGAAGCCTTATTTATTATAAAGGCTATTCGAATCTTATACCAGATATGTCCCATTTATCTGACATCTCTATCAGGAGTTTCTTAAAACTGAATCAGGAGATTGCTGATAATCTAAAACTCTCGTGACAATGTGCTTCTTGAAAAATTGACTGAGACTGTCGAATCTCTGGACTTCAAAACATCTAGTCAAAAATCATGGACCTTTTTTCGAAAAATCAAAGGCACCAATAAACTGAGAAGTCAAAGAATGACTAT